>NC_084731.1:95887314-96009814 GCF_033978785.1 Entelurus aequoreus
CACATATATCAATTAATCAATGTTTATTTATATAGCCCTAAATCACAAAAGTCTCAAAGGGCTGCACAAGCCACAACGACATCCTCGGCACAGAGCCCACACAAGGGACGTCGATGTGAATGACAATGAGAAACCTTGGGGAGGATAGCATATGTGGGTAACCCCGCCTCTAAGTACAGTCCCTAGTGGATCCAACATAACAGTGAGAGTCCAGTCCATAGTGGGGCCAGCAGGAGACCATCCCGAGCGGAGACAGGTCAGTAGCGCAGAGGCGTCCCCAACCGATGCACAAGCGAGCGGTCCACCCCGGGTCCCAACTCTGGACAGCCAGCACCTCATCCATGGTCACCGGAACCGGAATAACCCAACGAGGGGGCAAAGGAGAAAAGAAAACGGCAGATCAACTGGTCTAAAAAAGGGGGGTCTATTTAAAGGCTAGAGTATACAAATGAGTTTTAAGATGGGACTTAAATGCTTCTACTGAGGTAGCATCTCTAACTTTTACCGGGAGGGCATTCCAGAGTACTGGAGCCCGAATAGAAAACGCTCTATAGCCCGCAGACTTTTTTTGGGCTCTGGGAATCACTAATAAGCCGGAGTTCTTTGAACGCAGATTTCTTGTCGGGACATATGGTACAATACAGTCTGCTAGACCGTGTAGTATTTTATACGTAAGTAGTAAAACCTTAAAGTCGCATCTTAAGTGCACATATAAACCTCTTTGATGCTTCGGAAAGTTGCTGGGGATGAATTTTGGCTCAGATCAGGTAGAGGTTGAGCAGAGCCATGATTTTATGGCAGTTTTCAAATTTAGTAGGGAAGTTCGACCTGTAAGGTCTGTTGGTATGTATGCATTCCACTGTGTGGTGGAAAAATAGTAGAATGCATTTTTTCCCATGAGAGTCTTGAATTTGGGGCCGGGGGGGGGGCTAGGTCTGAGGAACTCCCTCCTGTGTAGTACCTGTGAGCATCACTTACTCTGGTGAAATAGTTCGACAGGTACTTGGGGACAGTTTCTCTGAGTATTTTGAACACCAGGCACATTGCAAATTTGGTGTACTCTTTCCTCAACTCTAAGCCATCCCAATTTGGTAAAGTGGGCTTGAGTTAGGCGAGTCCTGTATGGGAGGTTGAGCAGGAGTCTCACCAGCTTGTTTTGGGAAGTTCTGCCTCGAAATCACAAATGCATACAAAAGCCGCCAACAATACTCTATTTACATCTCGTGACCTGAATATAAACCAAGTGTTCGTTTTTGTTATTATTTGTGCTAACGCAGGCAAACTATTTTTACTGCGCTACTGTGTCATGATCTCCTCTAAATCAATTATAGATTATAAATCATCAGTGTTTCCCACACATTCATTTATTTGTGGCGGCCCACCACGAAAGAATTACGTCCGCCACAAATAGATTTTTTTATTTTATTTATTATTATTTTTTTGTCCTGTCCAGCTTCTCAGGCAAATCATATAGTTGATGTAGATGCCCATATAGGCTGTTCAGATTTACTTTACAAAAGAGAAGTGTAGGATACTTCTCTTGTTGCCTTATTTGTATTTGACCACTACTGTTTTCTGTTTATTTGTTACTGACTGTGGCAGGACACCTCTGCCTCTGTTTCACTTTATGTTGCTGGTAAATAATATGGTTGTAGTAGTAGTAGGCTAAAGTTAAATTATTTAGTATGCACTAATTAAAGGGGCAGAGCTTTAAGAGACATTTTAGCTTTTATATTTTATAAGATATAGTTTTTATAAGAACCACAATTAAATATATTTCAGTGAATAACTTATTGTTCAAATCTGTATATAAATATGTACATAAAGTGTTGTAATTTTATTGTAAAATGGATGGATGGATGGATGGACGTTTAAAACAAAACTGTTATTATTAATTAGTAAGCATACATTTTTTGAGCCTTTTTAGAGAAAATCATATCATTGTAGTAAATTATGCAAATTACTCGATGATGTCATGGTGACCATATCCACGCCCCCACCGCCACAGGTATCTTGGCAGTTTATGGGAAACACTGATCATGCCTCTTACCGGGACAATCGAAGGTTGTAGCCATAAATCGAGGAGTTGTTCATCCGTGTTACTCAACTTCGACCCAGAGACAGAGAGAAAAACACAAAAAGACGCTCTTCTGCGGCAATATTTTTCAACTCTTAGTTTATGTGCATCTTCACATAAATGGGAATATAAGAACATTTTACAAGTCATCCTCCCAGTGAGAGCAGATACTGTACAGTAAGTGATTGTTTTTATTACATTTGTATAACTTGTTTAGTACTTAGCAATACCATTACGTGAGGCTTGTTTCACTAAAGCTGGTTTCGTTTAGCACTAAGTGTCTAAAATATAAGGTTCTGGATCTTCATTTGGTCCCAAAGTAATCGTTGTTGTCTGCAGTGAGTAGAAATCGGTGATGTTGCTGAAGGAAAAAGCAAACATTGTGATGCGTCTGTGAAATGTATACGCCACCTGAATAGAGCTGCAACTAACGATTATTTTGATTGTCGATTAGCCAACGATTATCTTAACGATTAGTCGACTAATAATAAAGCGTACACATATTTATAGGCTCTAATTTATCCATCGACTTCTAAATGCAGCTTAAAGGCCTACTGAAAGCCACTACTAGCGACCACGCAGTCTGATAGTTTATACATCAATGATGAAATCTGAACATTGCAACACATGCCAATACGGCCGGGTTAACTTATAAAGTGCCATTTTAAATTTCCCGCTAAACTTCCGGTTGAAAACGTCTATGTATGATGACGTATGCGCGTGACGTCACTAGATAAACGGAAGTATTGGTACCCCATTGAATGCAATACAAAAAAGCTCTGTTTTCATCTCAAAATTCCACAGTATTCTGGACATCTGTGTTGGTGAATCTTTAGCAATTTGTTTAATGAACAATGAAGACTGCAAAGAAGAAAGTTGTAGGTGGGATCGGTGTATTAGCGGCTGGCTGCAGCAACACAACCAGGAGGACTTACTTGGATAGCAGACGCGCTAGCCGACGCTAGCCGCCAACCGCACGGATGATCGGGTGAAGTCCTTCGTCGCGCCGTTGATCGCTGGAACGCAGGTGAGCACGGGTGTTGATGAGCAGATGAGGGCTGGCTGGCTAATGTTTTTATCATAGCTCTGTGAGGTCCAGTTGCTAAGTTAGCTTCAATGGCCTCGTTAGCAACAGCATTGTTAAGCTTTGCCAGGCTGGAAATTATTAACCGTGTAGTTACATGTCCATGGTTTAATAGTATTGTTGATCTTCTGTCTATCCTTCCAGTCAGGGATTTATTTATTTTGTTTCTATCTGCATTTGAGCCCGATGCTATCACGTTAGCTCAGTAGCTAAAGAGCTTCGCCGATGTATTGTCGTGGAGATAAAAGTCACTGTGAATGTCCATTTCGCGTTCTCGACTCTCATTTTCAAGAGGATATAGTATCCGAGGTGGTTTAAAAAACAAATCCGTGATCCACAATAGAAAAAGGAGAAAGTGTGGAATCCAATGAGACCTTGTACCTAAGTTACGGTCAGAGCGAAAAAAGATACATCCTGCACTGCCTCTCTAGTCCTTCACTCTCACTTTCCTCATCCACGAATCTTTCATCCTCGCTCAAATTAATGGGGTAATCGTCGCTTTCTCGGTCCGAATGTCTCTCGCTGCATTGTAAACAATGGTAGAATGTGAGGAGTCCTTTCTCTGGTGACGTCACGCTACTTCCGGTACAGGCAAGGCTTTTTTTTTATCAGCGACCAAAAGTTGCGAGCTTTATCGTCGATGTTCTCTACTAAATCCTTTCATCAAAAATATGGCAATATCGCGAAATGATCAAGTATGACACATAGAATGGATCTGCTATCCCCGTTTAAATAAAAAAAAATCATTTCAGTAGGCCTTTGAGTTATTCTAGGCATGTGCTTACAAACAACAAAGATGACTAATTCATTCATAAATATTTATTTATACCGTAGCTGTGCAGCTCATTCAGTTGTTACAAAAATTCCTATTAAAATGTTGTCCATTCAAAAGAAAGGAACGGCAAAGGGCTAAAAACAATTGTCGACATTTTTTGACAATGACGACTAATCGTTGCATCCCTGGTTTAAAATGACCAAAATGCGTAAAAAGTATATGTTATTATTAATGGGCCTGTTACCACATTACATATATATATGTAAAAAAAAAAAGATTGAGGTGTTGGGATGTTTTTAGAGCACTTTATAGGCATAGAAGAGCGACTCCTACGGACTCCGTCGTCAGCAGACTTGCTAAAGTTTATTTACGAGTTGGAGTGCATTAAAAAAGGAGAAACATATGGGTTTTTGTCTTACTTCAGCATTGTGAAAGGGAGGCAAAATCCCCCCCCCAAAACAGTGCAGTTCCCCTTTAAAGCATAACATTTAGCTGAGCAACAGCTCTAATCTCAAAACACTCTTAGATTGTGGCACTCTTAAAGGACCGATAGAGTGGAAAAACAAAGTTGACTTTGTATGCTTAATTGTGTTTCATTGTATCCATTAAACCAGATCCAATCTGCAAAGTATGTGAAAATACCGTCTAAACATCATCATGCTTCTGCACTCTGACCATATCAGCGCAGATCAGCCATACTGGAAACATGCAAAAATGAGAGAGAGATGTGCTCTCTGTCAGTGTTTCCCACACATTCATTTATTTGTGGCGGCCTGCCACGAAAGAATTAAGGCCGCCACAATTTATTTTATTTATTTTTTTGTCCTGTCCAGCTTCTCAGGCAAATCATATAGTTGATGTAGATGCCCATATCGGCTGTTCAGATTTACTTTACAAAAGAGAAGTGTAGGATCAAGATTTTTGGAGCTCTTTGTTCAGTGGATCAGATGTTTGATGAAGCTTTGTGTCTATCTACTGTTTTCTGTTTATTTGTTACTGACTGTGGCAGGACACCTCTGCCTCTGTTTCACTTTATGTTGCTGGTAAATAATATGGTTGTAGTAGTAGGCTAAAGTTAAATTATTTAGTATGCACTAATTAAAGGGGCAGAGCTTTAAGAGACATTTTAGCTTTTATATTTTTATAAGATATATTTTTTGTAAGAACCACAATTAATAAATATATTTCCGTGAATAACTTATTGTTCAAATCTGTACATAAATATGTACATAAAGTGTTGTAATTATATTGTAAAATGGATGGATGGATGGACATTTAAAACAAAACTGTTATTATTAATTAGTAAGTATACATTTTTTGAGCCTTTTTAGAGAAAATCATATCATTGTAGTAAATTATGCAAATTACTCGATGATGTCATGGTGACTACGCCCATAGCCACGCCCCCACCGCCACAGGTATCTTGGCAGTTTATGGGAAACACTGCTCTGTCATTCAAAATCCTTATAAAAGACATGAACACGTATGTTTTTCTTTTTTAATGCATTTCAAGTTGTAAATAGATAAATAAATAAAAAGTCCGCAAAAAATGATTCAATGGGAGCTCTTTATTCCGCCCAAAAAGACATTCTAAATAACCATCCAAAACCCGGCAACAATACTCTATTTACATCTCGTGACCTGGATATTAACCAAATATTAGTAATGTTGTTATCATAAGTGCTAACGCAGACTAATTATTTTTAGCATTGGATAACCGAGAGCTAACTATAGTGCATGCTGCACTGGACTCAAGGAGAGACTGTAATGTAATTATAACATTAAACTGAAGGTGGCAGTAATGCAACATATATGGATGCAAACTGTCGTAAAACTGTAAAGAAGAAGCATTGAGCAGCATTGAGCCGGCAATGTTCTACTGCTGCCATTTTCGCTACTGCTGCGTCTCGGTTCGTCAAAGTTATTCTAGATTATAAATCCTGCTTCTCATCTTGACAATAGGAGGACTTAGCCATGAATCTGGAAGTTGTTCATCTGTGACATTCAATGTATACTCGGAGATGGAGACAAAGACACGATAACTGAAGACAAGTGTGACTATAAGAACATCCCATCAGTCGGCATCCCAGTGAGAGCAGACATTGTACAGTAAGCTATCGTTTTATGATGTTTGTGGTTTGTATTTCTTGTTTAGCACTTAGCAATACTGCTACATGATGCTGAGTGTTTCACTAAAGCAGACAGCTTCTAAAATGTGTAGCTCACCCTCCTTTTATTCAGGATCAAAAATATAAGGTAATTTGTCCCAAAGTAATCGTTGTTGGCGAAAAGTTTGCATGGTTAGCATTGTTGTTGATGGGGAAGGGATATATGCGGTTCCTACCTCGGCGTCATGGATCATGGGACTGGCTGGCTCATTATGTCTAAATATGGCTCTGGAATCTCCATGAGATTGATACTATTTTGATTATATCTATTTCCTCGCAAACTTTGTAAGTCTTTCAGTGTTATAAATCTGGGGCCGTACTTATCAAGCTTCTCAGAATTACTCCTAAGAAGTCTGCTAAGAGTTGACTTAAGAGTAAATAAATTCTTCGCTGAAAGCTGCACTTAAAAGTTAGTTATCAAGCGTCTTACTCACACTTTCAGCGAAGTGTAGGACTGAATCTTAAGTGTCACACTCAGAGCTGAATTACGACATTACTATGTGCCGTAAACGGAATTTTAGGTGACGTCATTTCTGTGTCCATAGAAATGACCAATCACGGAAGGGAATCCGTTGTCTAAGAATAAAGAAATATCTTGGAAACATTTAAATGGACAATGGGAGTGTATATTTTGACAATAAACTACAAAATAATACAAAACAAACTAGTCCCCGCCGGCACTCACGCTACCGCTCCCTCTCTTCTATCGCCCACACACTCACTGACGTCACTCACCTCACGGCCACACACATACGCTACTGTCATAACATTTTCTTTCCAATTCATTAATTAGGCAACTAATTTGAAACTGGTGTGGGTGGCTCTATATATACTAGCCCACTGCAGCCACATGCAGAAATCAACATGGAATCGAAAAGTATTAAATCTGTGACAAAAATAATACCCGCTCTGTCTAAACGATACCGTTTGATCAGCTGCTCGTCATCAAACAAATCCAGAACATCGTTCCGTTCCCTGAATGTTCGCGCACGTCTCTCTCGCCTCAGTGCCATCCCCTGCTGGCAACTCCTAACCACTTAAGACACCTCTGAAGGTCTCTTAAATATCGTGGAGAGTAGGAGTGATTCTTAGACTTAAGAACGTTGATAAAAAGCTTTTATTCTTAAGTTTGAGAGTAGGACTAAATTTCGCAAATTCTCAGGACTTAAGTGTAAAATGGCACTCTAAGAAGCTTGATAAGTACGGCCCCAGATGTACAGTACAGGCCAAAAGTTTGGACACCCGTTCTCCTCATTCAATGCATTTTCTTTATTTTCATGACTATTTGCATTGTAGATTGTCCACAAAGGCATCAAAACTATGAATGAACACTTAACAAGAAAAGGTGAAATAACTTAAAACATGTTTTATATTCTAGTTTCTTCAAAATAGCCACCCTCTGCTCTGATTACTGCTTTGCACACTCTTGGCATTCTCTCGATGAGTTTCAAGCACACCTGTGGAGTGAAAACTGTCATGGTTTGGTTGCAGCTTGCTGCGAGGTTTGTTCTCCCAGGATGCAAACGGACTATTCCGGACAAGGCGTGCAGGTAAAAACATGATTTAATCCTCAAAACTCAAAAAGGTACAAAAACGGAAAACAAGGCGAAGGCACAACGCGCTGATCGCACTTGAAGTTCAAGTAAATACTTAGCATAGACCAGGGGTGTCCAAACTTTTTCCACTGAGGGCCGCACACTGAAAAATCAAAGCAAGCGGGGGCCATTTTGATATTTTTTATTTAAAAAACCAATACAATATATGTATAAAAAATATACATTTAGGCCTCCACTCAAACTTGATCCCGGGTACCCCAAAGGGTTTTGGTCAAAAAAATATAAAAAATGTATCATTATTCAGTATTATTATTTTTATTATTATTCAAGTTTTAAATCTCTAGATAAACATTAGGTCTATCTGTCAATATAACGTTTTTATAGATTTAAGTCGTATGCTCTTTTTGTCAAAGAAAACCCAGTTTTTTATGGAAAAAACACAAAATATGCAATATTTTCACCCAATAAATGTTTTAAGTGGAATATTTGACATTATATAATAATTGGAATAATTGGTCAATAACTCATAACACCATTGATTTTAATTCATTATTTTTTTAAGCAATGACACTTAAAAACAAATCACACTAACATTATTGGGGATCCAAAAGGGTCCTACTCATTAAAGTGTTAAAAAATAAATTATACATTTTTTTTACTGTTAACACAATAATCTCAATAATCTCAACTTCAGATCTATCTGCCAAGTATACATTTTATTGCTGTTTATGTTTTTTGTTTGTTCGTTTGAGGCCCTTCTTAAAAAAAAACAGCTCAGTTTTTTATATGGCAAACACAAAATATGCAACATTTTCCCCAAAAAATATCTCAAAGTGGAATATTTAATGTGACGTAATTAGAGCCTTGAATAGGTCAATAATTCATAATGACATTGATTTTGATTCATTATTATATTTTAAAGAAAGAAACAGCCTGCATGAATCTGTTGCAATTTGTTCATTGCATTATGGAGAAAGAAGCTGAGCAAGCAAGGAAGAAAGTCGGTGCGAAGCGGAGTATTTTGCGAGGGAAGTCAGCAACACAACACAGTCAGTGTTTCATTGTTTACATTCCCGAAAGATGCAGTCAAGATCGAAGAACTCGGACAACAGAGACTCTTACCAGGAGGACTTTGACTTTGTTAACAGACGCAGATGCGATACCGTGAGTACGCTTCCAAACATTTGATCGCTTGCTATAACTAGCTCGAGCTAGTAGCTAGTAGCTAGGAGCTAGGAGCTAGCATAACAAACACCTAGGTGTTTGTTATGCGGGATTAATTTGTGGCATATTAAATATAAGCCTGGTTGTGTTGTGGCTAATAGAGTATATATATGTCTTGTGTTTATTTACTGTTGTAGTCATTCCCAGCTGAATATCAGGTCCCACCCGCGCGCTTCCAAACATTTGATCGCTTGCCCGTACGTGCGTGTCACGTACGTAACTTTGGTTAAATATATAAGCTTTATGAACCTTGGGTTAGGTGAACGGTTCTTTGGGCTGAGTGAGTGTGTGTGTTGTGCAGGTGTTTGAATTGTATTGGCTGGTTATATATACGGGATCCCGTCCATATTACCCGCTCGAGCTATAACTAGCTCGAGCTAGTAGCTAGTAGCTAGCATAACAAACACCTAGGTGTTTTTATGTGGGATTAATTTGTGGCATATTAAATATAAGCCTGGTTGTGTTGTGGCTAATAGAGTATATATATGTCTTGTGTTTATTTACTGTTTTAGTCATTTCCAGCTGAATATCAGGTCACCCCCGGCTCTCACAGCATCTTCCCTATCTGAATCGCTTCCACTCCCCACTAGTCCTTCACTCTCATTTTACTCATCCACAAATCTTTCATCCTCGCTCAAATTAATGGGGAAATTGTCGCTTTCTCGGTCCGAATCTCTCTCACTTCATGCGGCCATCATTGTAAACAATAGGGAACTTTGCGTATATGTTCAATTAACTACGTCACGCTACTTCCGGTAGGGGCAAGCCTTTTTTTTTATCACATACCAAAAGTTGCGATCTTTATCGTCGTCGTTCTATACCAGGGGTCGGCAACCCAAAATGTTGAAAGAGCCATATTGGACCAAAAATACAAAAACAAATCTGTCTGGAGCCGCAAAAAATTAAAAGCCATATTACATACAGATAGTGTGTCATGAGATATAAATTGAATTAAGATGACTTAAAGTAAACTAAATGAGCTCAAATATAGCTACAAATGAGGCATAATGATGCAATATGTACATATAGCTAGCCTAAATAGCATGTTAGCATCGATTAGCTTGCAGTCATGCAGTGACCAAATATGTTTGATTAGCACTCCACACAAGTCAATAACATCAACAAAACTCACCTTTGTGCATTCATGCACAACGTTTAAAGTTTGGTGGACAAAATGAGACCGAAAAAGAAGTGGCATAAAACACGTCCTAGAAAGTCGGAGAAAGTTATACATGTAAACAAACTAAGGTGAGTTCAAGGACCGCCAAAATTAGTAGGACAAAACGGCGCTCGCCAAATACTTGAATCAGTGAAGCATGTTTAATACAAACAGTGTGCTTTATAACAATTAGTGTCATGTTTGTCCTCCTACAGAAACCATACTAAAACAAAAAATATATTTGTTTCCCCTCATCTTTTTCCATTTTTCATACATTTATGAAAAAGCTCCAGAGAGCCACTAGGGCGGCGCTAAAGATGCGGCTCTAGAGCCGCGGGTTGCCGACCCCTGTTCTATACTAAATCCTTTCAGCAAAAATATGGCAATATCGCGAAATGATCAAGTATGACACATAGAACAGATCTGCTATCCTCGTTTAAATAAAACATATTCATTTCAGTAGGCCTTTAAATTGAGGTGCCACTGTAAATATGATCAGGTTTTCGATGGTTTGTCAGCTTGAGGAGGGCATAAAAAATGACCGAAACTAATTGAGAACCACCGGTCGAGAGGTTGCTCCGAATGCCGTGTCCAGTGGTTTCGTTCCGCTCCACGAGTCCGGCGCCACAATAAATCTGACAAGGGGGACATACTTTAAAATGAGTAGAAATCACAACCCCGGCTGGCTTGGCTGCACACTCATTGACTGAGCGCCTCAGAATCAGCCAAATAATGAGGCTGTTTACTTTTCCTCTTCGCCGTGACCTGTCCTTGTGCAAACACAAAAGCACACGAGGCTCACTGGTGTCTTCCTGCGCACACAGCCGGCCCATTTTCTAGGTAGGCCGCAGTGTGTGATTACCGCAGGTCAAAGCCTAAAGTCCAGCGTTTCCAAACAATGCAACATTCCTCCTGCTGTCTCTCGGCTCTCTCCGCTCCCTCAAAGAAAGGTCAACATCAACATTTGGATGTTTTCGCCCATCCAAGGACTGCAGATTATGAGAATTCTGGCCCACTACCTTGCATGCAGAATGAAAGGCAGATTCACGTAGATGGTGGACTCTTCTTGTGTCTTCTCCACCCCATGCACGACACCACACACAGCTCTGTGCAAGACATGTGACCTTTGCACACAAGTCCAACCTTTTTCAACTGCTTTGGTTCAATGTTCTGCTGTGGATTTGTCAAGTAGTTCAGGTGTACACACACCAGGTAGTTCAGGTGTACACACACCAGGTAGTTCAGGTGTACACACACCAAGTAGTTCAGGTGTACACACACCAGGTAGTTCAGGTGTACACACACCAGGTAGGGTAGTTCATTTTTTGCATTTACATGTTCAGCTTGTCCTCATTTTTATTGCATTTTTATTGATATGTGATTGGTTTTCTACACCAAAATGCATCTACCGTGTTTTCCGCCCTATAAGGCGCACCTTCAATGAAGGGCCTATTTTAAAACTTTGTTCATATATAAGGCGCACCGCATTATAAGGCGCACCGCATTATAAGGCGCATAGAATAGACGCTACAGTAGAGGCTGGGGTTACTTTATGCATCCCGTAGTTGCGAGACCTGTTGTGGCTCAATATTGGTCCATATATAAGGCGCACCGCATTATAAGGCGCACCGGATTATAAGGCGCATAGAATAGACGCTACAGTAGAGGCTGGGGTTACTTTATGCATCCCGTAGTTGCGAGACCTGTTGTGGCTCAATATTGGTCCATATATAAGGCGCACCGGATTATAAGGCGCATAGAATAGACGCTACAGTAGAGGCTGGCGTTACTTTATGCATCCCGTAGTTGCGAGACCTGTTGTGGCTCAATATTGGTCCATATATAAGGCGCACCGGATTATAAGGCGCATAGAATAGACGCTACAGTAGAGGCTGGGGTTACTTTATGCATCCCGTAGTTGCGAGACCTGTTGTGGCTCAATATTGGTCCATATATAAGGCGCACCGCATTATAAGGCGCACCGGATTATAAGGCGCATAGAATAGACGCTACAGTAGAGGCTGGGGTTACTTTATGCATCCCGTAGTTGCGAGACCTGTTGTGGCTCAATATTGGTCCATATATAAGGCGCACCGCATTATAAGGCGCACCGCATTATAAGGCGCATAGAATAGACGCTACAGTAGAGGCTGGGGTTACTTTATGCATCCCGTAGTTGCGACTCAATATTGGCCCATATATAAGGCGCACCGGATTATAAGGCGCATAGAATAGACGCTACAGTAGAGGCTGGGGTTACTTTATGCATCCCGTAGTTGCGACTCAATATTGGCCCATATATAAGGCGCACCGGATTATAAAGCGCATAGAATAGACGCTACAGTAGAGGCTGGGGTTACTTTATGCATCCCGTAGTTGCGAGACCTGTTGTGGCTCAATATTGGTCCACATATAAGGCGCACCGGATTATAAGGCGCATAGAATAGACGCTACAGTAGAGGCTGGGGTTACTTTATGCATCCCGTAGTTGCGACTCAATATTGGCCCATATATAAGGCGCACCGGATTGTAAGGCGCATAGAATAGACGCTACAGTAGAGGCTGGGGTTACTTTATGCATCCCGTAGTTGCGAGACCTGTTGTGGCTCAATATTGGTCCATATATAAGGCGCACCGGATTATAAGGCGCATAGAATAGACGCTACAGTAGAGGCTGGGGTTACGTTATGCATCCCGTAGTTGCGAGACCTGTTGTGGCTCAATATTGGTCCATATATAAGGCGCACCGGATTGTAAGGCGCATAGAATAGACGCTACAGTAGAGGCTGGGGTTACTTTATGCATCCCGTAGTTGCGAGACCTGTTGTGGCTCAATATTGGTCCATATATAAGGCGCACCGGATTATAAGGCGCATAGAATAGACGCTACAGTAGAGGCTGGGGTTACGTTATGCATCCCGTAGTTGCGAGACCTGTTGTGGCTCAATATTGGTCCATATATAAGGCGCACCGGATTATAAGGCGCATAGAATAGACGCTACAGTAGAGGCTGGGGTTACTTTATGCATCCCGTAGTTGCGACTCAATATTGGCCCATATATAAGGCGCACCGGATTATAAGGCGCATAGAATAGACGCTACAGTAGAGGCTGGGGTTATTTTATGCATCCCATAGTTGCGAGACCTGTTGTGGCTCAATATTGGTCCATATATAAGGCGCACCGGATTATAAGGCGCATAGAATAGACGCTACAGTAGAGGCTGGGGTTACTTTATGCATCCCGTAGTTGCGACTCAATATTGGCCCATATATAAGGCGCACCGGATTATAAGGCGCATAGAATAGACGCTACAGTAGAGGCTGGGGTTACTTTATGCATCCCGTAGTTGCGAGACCTGTTGTGGCTCAATATTGGTCCATATATAAGGCGCACTGGATTATAAGGCGCATAGAATAGACGCTACAGTAGAGGCTGGGGTTACTTTATGCATCCCGTAGTTGCGAGACCTGTTGTGGCTCAATATTGGTCCATATATAAGGCGCACTGGATTATAAGGCGCACCACATTATAAGGCGCATAGAATAGACGCTACAGTAGAGGCTGGGATTACTTTATGCATCCCGTAGTTGCGAGACCTGTTGTGGCTCAATATTGGTCCATATATAAGGCGCACCGGATTATAAGGCGCATAGAATAGACGCTACAGTAGAGGCTGGGGTTACTTTATGCATCCCGTAGTTGCGACTCAATATTGGCCCATATATAAGGCGCACCGGATTATAAGGCGCACTGTCAGCTTTTGAGAAAATTGGTGGTTTTTAGGTGCGCCTTATAGTGCGGAAAATACGGTATTTATTATTCAACTTCAACTTCTTCTTCTTCTCCAGGCGCACATTTTTCACCCGATTCAAACCGTTCCAACTTCCAACTGTTGAGCCTATTCGGGAATTCCCTTGACAAATTCCGAAAATTGGGAAGTGAAGTGAATTACATTTATATAGCGCTTTTTCTCAAGTGACTCAAAGCGCTTTACATAGTGAAACCCAATATCTAAGTTACATTCAAACCAGTGTGGGTGGCACTGGGAGCAGGTGGGTAAAGTGTCTTGCCCAAGGACACAACGGCAGTGACTAGGATGGCGGAAGCAGGGATCGAACCTGCAACCCTCAAGTTGCTGGCACGGCCGCTCTACCAACCGAGCTATACCGCCCGCCTAAATTCCCCGATTTCCCAGAATTCCAGGTTTTCCGGGACATTTTTCCCCATTCAAAATGAATTGGTCATTTTTCAAACGTCCACCATGTCCACATTTTTCAACCTATTCCAACTATTCCACCTTCAACATATTCCACCATTCTGGAAATTCAAACGACCATTTTTTCAAGTTCAAAAAAATTCCAGGATTTTCCAAAATTCCTGGTTTTCCAAAGCCCTATTTCCACCCTTTTTTCTGGCGACTACTCCTTCCACATTTTTCAATGCATTTCAACCGTTCAAAACATTCCTCTTAATCAGGACAAAAAAACGAAGTTGTTTTTTGAACTGGAAAAATTCCCAGTTTTCCCCAAATTCCCTGGAATTCCGTAATTCCATTTCCCAATTCAACATGTTACTACGTCAACATTTCTTGACCAATTTGAACATTTTCAACACCAACTATTTCAACTTATTCAGGCCATTCAAGTTGTTTACATTTTAAAAAAAATTCCCGCTTTTCCCAAAAATTCCCAAATTGTTTGGAAATTTCCATTGAAGTCAATGAGACATTTTTCAAAGTTCCCCAATTCCCACATTTTTCATCTGATTCAAACTGTTCCAACTTAAAAATGTTCAGCCTGTTTGGGAATGGTGTGCTCTACTTCAACAATTCTAAAAAAAATTCCAGGATTTCAGTTCAACTTCAGCATTGAAGCATTCACATGCAATTCCTTCAGGAACTGCCTCATCTAGTTCAACTTCTTCTTCTTCTCCAGATTTTTGCGCGCTTTACTTTCCACATTTTTTACCCAATTCAAACCGTTCCAACTTCCAACTGTTGAGCCTATTCGGGAATAGCGGGCTTTCCCTTGACAAATTCCCGAAAATTCCCAGATTTCCCAGAATTCCAGGTTTTCCAGGACATTTTTCCCCATTTAAAATGAATTGGTCATTTTTCAAACTTCCACCATGTCCACATTTTTCAACCTATTCAAACCATTTCACCTTCAACATATTCCACCATTCTGGAAATTCTAACTACCTTTTTCCAAGTTCAAAAGAATTCCAGGATTTTCCAGAATTCCAGGTTTGCAAAGCCCTATATCCAACTTTTTTTTCTGGCGACTACTCCGCCCACATTTTTCAACCCATTTCAATCGTTCCACCGTCAAAACATTTCTCTTAATTAGGAAAAAAAACAAAGTTGTTTTTTGAACTGGAAAAATTCCCGGTTTTCCCGAAATTACAGGAATTCCGTAATACCATTTCTCAATTAAAAATGTTACTACTTCAACATTTCTTGACCGATTTAAAAAAATTCCAACACCAACCATTTCAACTCATTTAGACCATTCAAGTTTTTTACAATTTTCTAAAAAATTCCCAAATTTTTGGGAAATTCCCATTGAAATCAATCAATTCAAAGTTCCACAATTCCCACATTTTTCATATGATTCAAACGGTTCCAACTTCAAAATATTCAGCCTGTTTGAGAAAGGTGTGCTCTACTTCAACAATTCTGAAAACATTCCAGGATTTCAGTTAAACTTCAACATTGAAGGATACTCATCTAGTTCAACTTCAACTTCTTCTTCTTCTCCAGTTTTTTGCGCGCTCTACTTTCCACATTTTTTACCCGATTCAAACCGTTCCAACTTACAACTGTTCAGCCTATTCGGGAATTGCGGGATTTCCCTTGAAAAATTCCAAAAATTCCCAGATTTCCCAGAATTCTAGGTTTTCTGTGACATTTTTCCCATTCAAAATGAGACGGCCATTTTTCAAACTTCCACAATTTCCACATTTTTCAACCTATTCAAACCATTTCACCTTCAACATATTCCACCGTTCTGGAAATTCAAACTACCCTTTTCCAAGTTAAAAAAAATTCCAGGATTTTCCAGAATTCCTGGTTTTCCAAAGCCCTATTTCCACCCTTTTTTCTGGCGACTACTCCTTCCACATTTTTCAATGCATTTCAACCGTTCCACCGTCAAAAAATTCCTCTTAATCAGGACAAAAAAACGAAGTTGTTTTTTTAACTGGAAAAATTCCCAGTTTTTCCAAAATTCCAGAAATTCCGTAATTCCATTACCCAATTCAACATGTTACTATGTCAACATTTCTTGACCAATTTGAGAAATTTCAACACCAACTATTTCAACTCATTCAGGCCATTCAAATTGTTTACCATTTTCAAAAAATTCCCGCTTTTCCCGAATTTCTCGAATTGTTTGGAATTTTCCATTGAAATCAATGGGCCATTTTTCAAAGTTCCCCAATTCCAACATTTTTCATCCGATTCAAACTGTTCCAACTTCAAAATATTCAGCCTGTTTGGGAATGGTCTGCTCTACTTCAACAATTCTAAAAAAAACTCCAGGATTTCAGTTCAACTTCAGCATTGAAGCATTCACACGCAATTCCTTCAGGAACTGCCTCATCTAGTTCAACTTCAACTTCTTCTTCTCCAGATTTTGGCACTCTCTACCTTCCACATTTTTCACCCGATTCAAACTGTTCCAACTTCCAACTTTTCAGCCTATTCGAGAATTGCGGGCTTTCCCTTGACAAATTCCAAAAATTCCCACATTTCCCAGAATTCCAGGTTTTCTGGGACTTTTTTCCCATTCAAAATGAATTCGCCATTTTTCAAACTTCCATATTTTTCAACCTATTCAAACCATTTCACCTTCAACATATTCCACCGTTATGGAAATTCAATCTACCCTTTTCCAAGTTAAAAAAAATTCCAGGATTTTCCAGAATTCCTGCTTTTCCAAAGCCCTATTTCCACCCTTTTTTCTGGCGACTATTCCTTCCACATTTTTCAACGCATTTCAACCGTTCCACCGTCAGAACATTCCTCTTAATCAGGACAAAAAAACGAAGTTGTTTTTTGAACTGGAAAAATTCCCAGTTTTTCCAAAATTCCAGAAATTCCGTAATTCCATTACCCAATTCAACATGTTACTACGTCAACATTTCTTGACCAATTTGAGAAATTTCAACACCAACTATTTCAACTCATTCAGGCCATTCAAGTTTTTTACCATTTTCAAAAAAATTCCCCGCTTTCCCGAAATACTCGAATTGTTTGGAATTTTCCATTGAAATCAATGGGCCATTTTTCAAAGTTCCCCAATTCCAACATTTTTCATCCGATTCAAACTGTTCCAACTTCAAAATATTCAGCCTGTTTGGGAATGGTGTGCTCTACTTCAACAATTCTAAAAAAAACTCCAGGATTTCAGTTCAACTTCAGCATTGGAGCATTCACACGCAATTCCTTCAGGAACTGCCTCATCTAGTTCAACTTCAACTACTTCTTCTCCAGATTTTGGCACTCTCTACCTTCCACATGTTTTACCCGATTCAAACTGTTCCAACTTCAAACTGTTCAGCCTATTCGGGAATTGCGGGCTTTCCCTTGACAAATTCCAAAAATTCCCAGATTTCCAAGAATTCCAGGTTTTCTGGGACTTTTTTCCCATTCAAAATGAATTCGCCATTTTTCAAACTTCCACATTTTTCAACCTATTCAAACCATTTCACCTTCAACATATTCCACCGTTCTGGAAATTCAAACTACCCTTTTTCAAGTTAAAAAAAATTCCAGGATTTTCCAGAATTCCTGCTTTTCCAAAGCCCTATTTCCACCCTTTTTTCTGGAGACTACTCCTTCCACATTTTTCAACGCATTTCAACCTTTCAAAACATTCCTCTTAATCAGGACAAAAAAACGAAGTTGTTTTTTGAACTGGAAAAATTCCCAGTTTTCCCAAAATTCCAGGAATTCCGTTATTCCATTTCCCAATTCAACATGTTACTACGTCAACATTTCTTGACCAATTTGAAAATTTTCTGCACCAACTATTTCAACTCATTCTGGCCATTCAAGTTTTTTACATTTTCAAAAAAATTCCCGCTTTTCCCAAAAATTCCTAAATTGTTTGGAAATTCCCATTGAAGTCAATGAGACATTTTTCAAAGTTCCCCAATCCCCACATTTTTCATCCGATTCAAACTGTTCCAACTTCAAAATATTCAGCCTGTTTGGGAATGGTCTGCTCCACTTCAACAATTCTAAAAACATTCAGATTTTTGCGCGCTCTACTTTCCACATGTTTTACCCGATTCAAACCGTTCCAACTTCCAACTGTTGAGCCTATTCGGGAATCGCGGGCTTTCCCTTGACAAATTCCCGAAAATTCCCAGATTTCCCAGAATTCCAGGTTTTCCAGGACATTTTTCCCCATTCAAAATGAATTGGTCATTTTTCAAACTTCCACCATGTCCACATTTTTCAACCTATTCAAACTATTTCACCTTCAACATATTCCACCATTCTGGAAATTCTAACTACCTTTTTCCAAGTTAAAAAAAATTCCAGGATTTTCCAGAATTCCTGCTTTTCCAAAGCCCTATTTCCACCCTTTTTTCTGGCGACTACTCCGCCCACATTTTTCAACGCATTTGAACCGTTCAAAACATTCCTCTTAATCAGGACAAAAAAACAAAGTTGTTTTTTGAACTGGAAAAATTCCCAGTTTTTCCAAAATTCCAGAAATTCTGTAATTCCATTTCCCAATTCAACATGTTACTACGTCAACATTTCTTGACCAATTTGAGAAATTTCAACACCAACTATTTCAACTCAACTCATTCAAGTTTTTTACCATTTTCAAAAAAAGTCCCCGCTTTTCCCGAAATACTCGAATTGTTTGGAATTTTCCATTGAAATCAATGGGCCATTTTTCAAAGTTCCCCAATTCCCACATTTTTCATCCGATTCAAACTGTTCCAACTTCAAAATATTCAGCCTGTTTAGGAATTGTGCGCTCTATTTTAACAACAAACAAGAAGAAGCATATATCAAAGGGGTCATGTTATAATTTTTTTTTCTTTCTACATTTAAAACACTTCCTTGTGGTCTACATAACATGTAATGATGGTTCTTTGGTCAAAATGTTGCACAGATTATATTTTACAGGCTATTTCCAAGCCGCTTTTTAACTTCAGGATGCGCCGTTTTTTTGGGCGGTCTCATTTACGTGCCTCCACTTCGACAGTGCCCAGCAGGCACAATACATTGATACAATGTTGATGATACAATGTTGATTATACATACATATCCTTTAAAACTGACTTTGAAACTACATTGCCAGATAGTTGTATTTGGAAATCGAGAAAAGTTGGTAACTAATGTTAGATCCACGTTTTTGGTGGGGAAATTACCAAATTTCATAGGTCAAGTCAAAATTACAACCTGACATTGAATAAACCGTATCAAAAAGCATGTTGTTTCAACGTTGTATTTGTGTCGTAACATATTGCTTGGAAAAGGACTCAAATTCAATGGTCAAATCCACGTCAGAAGTTGAACCCGATATTGATTAAATATCAAAAAGCATGTTATTCCAACGTTAGGTTTGAGTTGCTCAACGTCAGGACCTAAGTCAACAAATTCTCAACATTGTTTTAGTGTCTTGTGCCTGCTGGTTGTCTTCTCCCCGTCAGCCATGTTGTAGTTTTTAACGCTTCCATATGGAGTTTACTGACAGAAATACGTTTTAACTATATGCTACTTTGTATTAGGAATGGCAACAGCGGAGGATGCATGTGCATGTACGAGCCAGTCTGCCCCACAACAAAAAGATAAAGAAAATGAAGGACCTTATTGTTTTAAAGCGTCTGAATACAATGGCGGACCTGCGCAAAGCAGTTCGAGTACATTTCTACCATATATGGAGATATCCGCTAATGTTATACGTCAGGTCTTGTGCAAATCCCAAACGGCTCGTTTGTAGGAAGTATGCAGAAAGGCTAGATTTTTTAAATAAATATTTTCTGCAATGCCTCTGTGGTTTGATTTCAAATTTGCAGGACTTATGCAGGTCCCATATACACAAAAGTAGGCACCAATTGGTTTGAAAAGTTGGTTTTGCATGGTAGGTCCCATTTAAATGTAAATTAATACATGACCTTTGTCTATAAACCAGATTTACTGGGTTTGAATCCCGGACGGAATCGATTTTGGTTAGATTTAAATGTATGTTTTAATGATGTTAAACTTGTAATTAATTAATTTTTAATTATTACTTACCCATGAATTTATTTTAGTAAAAATATGCATTAAAATGAATTCAATTTTGATTTAAAAAAATAAAATAAAAAATAATTAAAAAAACAATACTACAAAAATAGTTTCACATAAATATAAAAAAATATTTTGTAATTGAGGCGAGGGGGTTCCAAATAAAAGTCAGCTTTGAGTTTAGCCTGCAGGGTGGCCCTGTGGACTTGTAAGTCACTAAAGTGTTTTAGGTGAAGGAACATGCTATTGTCAATGCACATATGGCAGGGGGGTCCAAACTTTTTCCACTGAGGGCCGCACACGGAAAAATTAAAGCATGTGGGGGCCATTTTGATATTTTTCATTTTCAAACCATAACAAAATATATGCATTTTTTATTTATTTTACCTTTAAGGGTCCCGGGGACCATAAAGGGTCTCAGTCATTAAAATGTTAAAAATAAATCAGATTATTATTATTTTTTAATTTTATAACGTTTACAGTACATCTCTATATCAACTTCAAGTTGATATAAAGTAATACAAATTAAAAAAAATGTTTTATGGCTTTTCTGTCAAAAACAACTTAGTTTTTTTTATAGTAAAGCTGAAATATGCAGTATTTAGTAATTAGAGCCCTAAAAGATCAATAATGCAGGACACCATTGATTTTAATTATTTCATATTTTTGAGTAATCACAGTGAAAAGATAAATAAAAAATCACTAAATATATTTGGGATCCAAAATGTGCCCCACTCATAAAGTGATACATTTTTATTAGGTTTTTCTTTTACTTTCCACACTTAAGTTACGAGATCAACTTCAGATATATCTGTCCATTTTATGCTGGAACTATTATTTTGTTTGTTTTATGCGCTTTTGTCAAAGAAAACTTTGATGTTTTTATATGGCTACTACACAATATATGCAATATTTACCACATAAAACATTTTAAAGTGAAATATTTGAAGTAATTGGAGCCCTGAAAATAATTCATTATAACATGGATTTTTTTGTCTTTTTTTTTTTTTTTTGAGCAATGGCAAAAAAAAGAAAAATGAAGAAAGACAAAAGAAAAAAAACAGCCTGCATGGCAGCTTTTATGTCAACATTGCAACTTTTTCTCGTCAGATTTCACCTCATTCCACTTTTTTTAATGTTCTTTTTTATTTTTATTTCCAGAATGTGTGGCGGGCCGGTAAACAATTGGCTGACATATGGGATATGGCACCACCTAATGTAATATTCACAATGAAAAAATACAAAATTAAATTATTAATAATGTTCCAGAATAATTCTGTAAACCCTAATGCTCAAAATAATTATTTAGAATAAGTAGCGTAAACTTAAAAAGTTGTTCAAAGTTGTACTTACTTAAAAATGTGTGTAAGTAACATTTTCCTTCTTCTTAAGTTTATTACACTTGTTATTTTTAATTAATATTAACTTGTTTGCTGATTATGTAACTGCTACTTAAAATAATACTTAACACTCAGTGGATTAAACATAATTATGTCTTATTTTGAAAGAACAAATCAATAATAAATTAAGAATGAATCTATTGCATTATAGATTTTCTTTGTTATTATACTCTGCGTGTGCACCAATATATACTCCGTGTAATTTGAATTTTTCTGATACAAATTGTATCATATAACTGCTGTCAGTAATAGTTTATTTGGGGGGAAAAAGGTTACTTTTAATAAAATAAGAAACATAACAACGAGCCACTCTTTTGAACGGCTCTTTGAAAGCAGGGGTGTCAAACTCATTTTAGATGGGGGGGGGGGGCCCACATGGAGAAAAATCTACTCCCAAGTGGGCCGGACTGGTAAAATCCCGGCACTATAACTTAAAAATAAAGACAACTTCAGATTGTTTTATTTGTTTAAGAATAGAACGAGCACATTCTGAAAATGTACGAATAATAATGTTGTTGGGGTTTTTTTTACACTTACATGTTGCGGTTAATAGTATTCTAGATAGATAGATAGTATAGAGACCGGGCTTTCTGCTCCGCCGCTCCCAGTCTGGGGAACACTCTCCCTGACCACCTGAGGGCACCACAGACTGTGGATGCTTTAAAAAAAGGCTTAAAAACCCTTCTTTTTAAAAAAAAAGCCTTTTATATATATATATATATATATATATATATATATATATATATATATATATATATATATATATATATATATATATATATATATATATATATATACATATTTATATATATATATATATATATATATATATATATATATATATATATATATATATATATATATATATATATATATATATATATATATATATATGCATACTAGTTTTAGCTATTTGGCTGTTCTAGATTTTATTTGTATTTATTTTTTATTATCTTTTTATTTTATTTTATTTTTAATACACTGTAGCACTTTGAGGTTGTTTACTCAATGTAAAGTGCTTTTTTACAAATAAATTATTTTATAATAATTATTATTATTATTATTCTATCTTTATTTGTTGTTATTTATATTACCTGAATAAACTATGCGATAATGTTCGTCAGTCAACCCATTGGTGTTCATTTTCAATCTTTCAAGATAAGAAAATTATATCAAAATCAAACTACAGGATGTTATTTATGTAGTTTGCTCATTGCCCAAATTTTGAGAAAAAAATGTGTCTGGGGGCCGGTATATCTATTTTTAGGAACACTAATACAAAACCTCACAATAATGTTTAAATACTAAAAACGTTATGATAGGCCGCATTAAAAAACGGAATGGAATTTTACATTTTTTTACTGAATGAGACACCCAGAATGTACATGAAAATAAAGAATGTGGGATTTACAATATTAACTGAAAAAAAGAAAAAAAAGAAAAAAAAAACAATATTAACTATGAACAATAAAACACTGAATACTGAAAACATATGAAACTGTACTTAAGTACAAAAACAAGACTTTTTACCCTCTTTCGATTTTGTCGTTTTTTTTCCCTGGTCGACCAACACACCTCCATCTCGTCAGTAGGTGCGCCAGGACTTTAGAGGCGGAATTTTTCAAGAAATGTGTCCGAGACAAAATGAGCTACTATGGGACACAATCGTGGCAAAGAACGTCGCAACCCCCTCTCGATTGACATATTTTACAATTAAGCGAAACGCAACAAAAATGCAACAAACATGAGCTTATGTAACGAAATTTCGTTCTTATCTGTACTGTAAAGTTCAAATTTGAAGGACAATAAAAAGGAAGTCTAGTCTAGTCTAAAAATGCAACAAACAGCAAAATATGAATGCAAAAGAACCCTAAAAAAACCCCACCTACAATCTGATATATCTGATATATCACTAAGTTTTACAACTTTGTTGTAAAAATCTCCTTCCGCGTCTGTCCCTGACACCCGCATTTCAAATAGATTACCATAGTAACTAATTAGATGACCATAGTAACTCAATAGATTACCATAGTAACTAATTAGATTACCATATCAACTAATTACATTACCATTAGGGATGTCCGATAATGGCTTTTTGCCGATATCCGATATGCCGATATTGTCCAACTCTTTAATTACCGATACCGATATCAACCGATACCGATATCAACCGATATATACAGTCGTGGAATTAACACATTATTATGCCTAATTTGGACAACCAGGTATGGTGAAGATAAGGTACTTTTTTTTAAAAATGAATCAAATAAAACAAGATAAATAAATTAAAAACATTTCTTGAATAAAAAAGAAAGTAAAACAATATAAAAACAGTTACATAGAAACTAGTAATGAATGAAAATTTGTCAAATTAACTGTTAAAGGTTAGTATTATTAGTGGACCAGCAGCACGCACAATCATGTGTGCTTACAGACTGTATCCCTTGCAGACTGTATTGATATATATTGATATATATAATGTAGGAAGCAGAATATTAATAACAGAAAGAAACAACCCTTTTGTGTGAATGAGTGTGAATGGGGGAGGGAGGTTTTTTGGGTTGGTGCAGTAATTGTAAGTGTATCTTGTGTTTTTTTATGTGGATTTAATTTTTTTTTTTAAATAAATAAAAATAAAAATGATACTGATAATAAAAAAAAACGATACCGATAATTTCCGATATTACATTTTAACGCATCTCTAATTACCATAGCAACTAAATAGATGACCATAGTAACTATAGTATATCATGCAAAAGCGCAGATTCCAACCATTGAAATACTTTGTATAGTTCAAGACTTCGGGTCATTAGAAAACATCATCATGGCAGCTACACTTTCCATCTTAAACATCTAAAAAAAATTATTTGGGAATGTCCGGCGGGCCAGATTGAAAATCTTAACGGGCCGCATGTCGCCCCGTGGGCCTTCATTTGCCCAGGTCTGATCTACAAAGATGCAAAGAATTGCTATTGCGACATCCGGTGGACACATTTAGAACAGCGGTTTATTTCATTTTAAAAAATTTCAGGTTCATTTTTATACTTAGCAAACTCATCCCCGAGGGCCCGGATAAAACCTGTCCGCGGGCCTGATCCGGCCCTGGGGCCGTCCGTTCGACACCCCTGCTCTAAAGAGTCATCAATCCCAATTTCTAGATCTCTGCATGAACGTTGCAATTGTAATTTATTAAATATTCAAGTATACATGAAAATGTATATGAAAATTGTAAAAAGTGGTACGTAACCCAATGTGTGGTGTTTATATTAAAATGTATTATATTGTATTATAAAACAATTTATATTAAATTAAATTAAATTAAATTAAATTAAATTAAATTAAATTAAATTAAATTATATTATATTATATTATATTATATTATATTACATTACATTACATTACATTACATTACATTACATTATATTAAATTATATTATATTATATTATATTATATTACATTACATTACATTACATTACATTATATTATATTATATTATATTAAATGATATTATTTATTACAAACTACTAAAACAAAGGACGGACTGACCGCTGGTGTGTTCCGGGTGCTCCTGGCTCACAGTGTCGGTGTCCACGATGCGCCGGCACTGGCCCTGGCCCTGCACCAGTTGCTCCAGGGGAAGGTCCGAGTCGGGCGTCGGGTAGCACCGCAAGCCAGCGGCGCACCTCGGGGTGTACACGCCGCACGCCTCGCTCTCCTGCCGGGCACACACCGGGCAGCACCCGCAGCCGGGCTCTCGCACGATCTCCGCACAAGGCTCGCTGAGCACCGGGCAGAGCTCCAGGCGATCCATGGTGCACACCGGGCACCGGAACACCATCTCGGCCAGCGAGGCGCCGGCGACGGACGCGGTGAGGACCAGCAGGTATTGGAGCTCCAGCATTGCTGTAAGGTTTTGGGTCATCATCACGGACCGGTGGAACGCATTCCAAAGTTTCAAAAAAAAAAAAAAAAAAAAAGCAGGAGAACAGGTGGGGTGGAGAAGTCTGCTGGGTCCTACAGACCCTGGATTTGCTCTTATAGGACCAAACACCAATTAAACTGAAATGAATTGAAATGCATTTTTTATGAAATATTTTACATGTGAGTACTACTTTTTTTTTTTTTTTCAATCATGAATCAATCAATAAACTAGAAGAGGGAAAAGCTGGAATTTTTTTTTTAAAATGGTAAAAAAAAAAAATTGAGTGGTCTGAAAGAGTTGAAATGGTTGGTGTTGGAATTTTTCAAATCGGTCGAAAAATGTTGAAGTCGTAACATGTTGAATCGAGAAATCGTATTAGGGAATTCCTGGAAATTCGGGAAAACGGGGAATTTTTCCAGTTCAAAAAACTATTTAGTTTTTTGTCCTAATTAAGAGGAATGTTTTGACGGTGGAACGGTTGAAATGCGTTGAAAAATGTGAAAGGAGTAGTCGCCAAAAAAAAAGGGATGGAAGTAGGGCTTTGGAAAAGCAGGAATTCTGGAAAATCCTGGAATTTTTTTTGAACTTGGAAAAAAGTTCGTTAGAATTTTTAGGTTGGTGGAATGTGGTAAAGGTGGAATGGTTTGAATAGGTTGTAAAATGTGGAAATGGTGAAAGTTTGAAAAATGGCCAATTCATTTTGAATGGGAAAAATGTCCTGGAAAACCTGGAATTCTGGGAAATCTGGGAATTTTGGGAATTTGTCAAGGGAAAGCCCATGATTCCCAAATAAACTGAACTGAAATGCATTTTTTATGAAATATTTTACATGTGAGTACTACTTCTTTTTTTTTTCAATCATGAATCAATCAATAAACTAGAAGAGGGAAAAGCTGGAATTTTTTTTTGAAAATGGTAAAAAAAAAAATTGAGTGGTCTGAATGAGTTGAAATGGTTGGTGTTGGAATTTTTCAAATCGGTCGAAAAATGTTGAAGTCGTAACATGTTGAATCGAGAAATCGTATTAGGGAATTCCTGGAAATTTGGGAAAACGGGGAATTTTTCCAGTTCAAAAAACGATTTAGTTTTTTGTCCTAATTAAGAGGAATGTTTTGACGGTGGAACGGTTTAAATGCGTTGAAAAATGTGAAAGGAGTAGTCGCCAAAAAAAAGGGATGGAAGTAGGGCTTTGGAAAAGCTGGAATTCTGGAAAATCCTGGAATTTTTTTTGAACTTGGAAAAAAGTTAGTTAGAATTTTTAGGTTGGTGCAATGTGTTGAAGGTGGAATGGTTTGAATAGGTTGTAAAATGTGGAAATGGTGAAAGTTTGAAAAATGGCCAAATTATTTTGAATGGGAAAAATGTCCTGGAAAACCTGGAATTCTGGGAAATCTGGGAATTTGGGGAATTTGTCAAGGGAAAGCCTGTGATTCCCAATCAAACTGAACTGAAATGCATTTTTTATGAAATATTTTATATGTATGTACTACTTCATTTTTTTTTCAATCATGAATCAATCAATAAACTAGAAGAGGGAAAAGCTGGAATTTTTTTTTGAAAATGGTAAAAAAAAAAATTGAGTGGTCTGAATGAGTTGAAATGGTTGGTGTTGGAATTTTTCAAATCGGTCGAAAAATGTTGAAGTCGTAACATGTTGAATCGAGAAATCGTATTAGGGAATTCCTGGAAATTTGGGAAAACGGGGAATTTTTCCAGTTCAAAAAACGATTTAGTTTTTTGTCCTAATTAAGAGGAATGTTTTGACGGTGGAACGGTTTAAATGCGTTGAAAAATGTGAAAGGAGTAGTCGCCAAAAAAAAGGGATGGAAGTAGGGCTTTGGAAAAGCTGGAATTCTGGAAAATCCTGGAATTTTTTTTGAACTTGGAAAAAAGTTAGTTAGAATTTTTAGGTTGGTGCAATGTGTTGAAGGTGGAATGGTTTGAATAGGTTGTAAAATGTGGAAATGGTGAAAGTTTGAAAAATGGCCAAATTATTTTGAATGGGAAAAATGTCCTGGAAAACC
This sequence comes from Entelurus aequoreus, assembly GCF_033978785.1. NCBI lineage: Eukaryota > Metazoa > Chordata > Actinopteri > Syngnathiformes > Syngnathidae > Entelurus > Entelurus aequoreus. Next base: position 95,914,962 of record NC_084731.1, read on the forward strand.
TGGAATTCTGGGAAATCTGGGAATTTGGGGAATTTGTCAAGGGAAAGCCTGTGATTCCCAATCAAACTGAACTGAAATGCATTTTTTATGAAATATTTTATATGTATGTACTACTTCATTTTTTTTTCAATCATGAATCAATCAATAAACTAGAAGAGGGAAAAGCTGGATTTTTTTTTTTTTTAAATGGTAAAAAAAAAAATTGAATGGTCTGAAAGAGTTGAAATGGTTGGTGTTGGAATTTTTCAAATCGGTCGAAAAATGTTGAAGTCGTAACATGTTGAATCGAGAAATCATAATAGGGAAATTCCTGGAAATTCGGGAAAACGGGGAATTTTTCCAGTTCAAAAAACGATTTAGTTTTTTGTCCTAATTAAGAGGAATGTTTTGACGGTGGAACGGTTGAAATGCGTTGAAAAAAGTGGAAGGAGTAGTCGCCAGAAAAAAAGGGAGGAAATAGGGCTTTGGAAAAGCGGGAATTCTGGAAAATCCTGGAATTTTTTTTGAACTTGGAAAAAAGTTAGTTAGAATTTTTAGGTTGGTGCAATGTGTTGAAGGTGGAATGGTTTGAATAGGTTGTAAAATGTGGAAATGGTGAAAGTTTGAAAAATGGCCAATTCATTTTGAATGGGAAAAATGTCCTGGAAAACCTGGAATTCTGGGAAATCTGGGAATTTGGGGAATTTGTCAAGGGAAAGCCTGTGATTCCCAATCAAACTGAACTGAAATGCATTTTTTATGACATATTTTATATGTAAGTACTACTTCATTTTTTTTTTCAATCATGAATCAATCAATAAACTAGAAGAGGGAAAAGCTGGAATTTTTTTTTGAAAATGGTAAAAAAACAAACTTGGATTTATATCAAAGGAAGACATGAAATGGTTGGTGTTGGAATTTTTCAAATCGGTCGAAAAATGTCGAAGTAGTTACATGTTGAATTGAGAAATGGTTTAACGGAATTCCTGGAAATTCGGGAAAACGGGGAATTTTTCCAGTTCAAAAAACTGTGTTGGCCCTGTGATTAGGTGGCGACTTGTCCAGGGTGTATCCCGCCTTCCGCCCGATGTGTTTTAAATGGTTTGAATAGGTTGAAGAATGTGGGAATTGTGAAAGTTTGAAAAATGGCCAGTTAATGGGGAAATGCAAAATAAATAAATAAAGGAATTATGGGAAATCCGGGAATTTTTTTTTAGAATTATTGAAGTATAGCACACTATTTCTGAACACGCTGAATATTTTGAAGTTGGAACGGTTTGAATCATATGAAAAATGTGGAAGTTGTGGAACTTTGAAGAATGTCCCACTGATTTCAATGGGAATTTAAGAAAAAATTGGGAATTTCGGGAAAAGCGGAAAATTTATAAAATTATTTAAAAAAACTTGAATGGTCTGAATGAGTTGAAGTGGTTGGTGTTGAATTTTTTTTAAATCGGTTGAGAAATGTTGAAGTAATAACATGTTGAATTGAGAAATGGTATTACGGAATTCCTGGAATTTCGGGAAAACCGGGAATTTTTCCAGTTCAAAAAACAACTTTGTTTTTTGTCCTGATTATGTGGAAGGAGTAATCGCCAGAAAAAAGGGTGGAAATAGGGCTTTGGAAAAGCAGGAATTCTGGAAAATCCTGGAATTTTTTTTTAACTTGAAAAAGGGTAGTTTGAATTTCCAGAATGGTGGAATGTGTTAAAAGTGGAATGGTTTGAATAGGTTGAAAAATGTGGAAATGGTGGAAGTTTGAAAAAGGGCCAATTCATTTTTAATTGGAAAAATGTCCCGGAAAACCTGGAATTCTGGGAAATCTGGGAATTTTTGGAATTTGTCAAGGGAAAGCCCATGATTCCCAAATAAACTGAACTGAAATGCATTTTTTATTAAATATTTTACATGTAAGTACTACTTCTTTTTTTTCAATCATGAATCAATCAATAAAGTAGAAAAGGGAACAGCTGGAATTTTTTTGAAAATGGTAAAAAAAAAATGGAATGGTCTGAATGAGCTGAAAGGGTTGGTGTTGGAATTTTTCAAATCGGTCGACAAATGTCCAAGTAATAACATGTTTAATTGAGAAATTGTAAAACGGAATTCCGGGAAATTCGGGAAAACGGGGAATTTTTCCAGTTCAAAAAACAATTGTGTTTTTTGTCCTAATTAAGAGGAATGTTTTGACGGTGGAACGGTTGAAATGCGTTGAAAAATGTGGAAGGAGTAGTCGCCAGAAAAAAAGGGTGGAAACAGGGCTTTGGAAAACCAGGAATTCTGGAAAATCCTGGAATTTTTTTGAACTTGGAAAAGGGGAAGTTTGAATTTCCAGGATGGTGAAATATGTTGAAGGTGGAATAGTTGGAATAGCTTGAAAAATGGCTTTAAATTGTCCGTCAAACTATAAAAAGACAACTTTGAGCTATCACTGAACCCTGCAATATGTGTAGTATATTGCATTTTTCCATCTGTGATGTCACATCCTTCCTTAATAAGTGGCGATTGCATCATACCTTATAATTGTCCAGCAAACATTCTAAGTCACGGTTTGGTAATTAACATGAGCAGCGATTGCATCATACCTTATAGATTTTCAGCAAACGTTGTAAGTTGTGATTTGGTATTTAACATGAGCGTCAATTGCATCATACCTTATAGCTGTTCAGCCTACCATTCTAAGATACGGTTTGGTAATTAACATGAGCGGCGATTGCATTGTTGTGCAAGAAACCAAGTTATATGACTCTGAGTCATACAGCTGAATACGTTGGCCTATGTCATGTACTGTATGTCAATATTGAAAGGGTGCCAGAAACCACATTTCTTGGCGTAATAGTTGATGAAAATCACACTTGGGAACGTTCACTTAAAACATTTACAGTTAAAAGCCTCAGTTTTTAATGCAGCGAAACAACTCTGTTGTTTCACCATCTTTAGGTTTGGTTCAACACCTTCAAGAGTTCTCAGCAAACTCTTATCCTTCTTCAAAAAAAGAGCAGTCGGGGTCATTAATAGAGTTGCTTACAAAGATCACACGCATCTACAAAACTGCTAAAGTTCACCAACTGAATAGAATACCAAACAGCACAGATCACATTCAAAGCAAGACATAATAAACAACCAGGAACTATTCAGGGCATGTTTAGCCAGAGAGAGGGAAAATAGGATTTATGAGGATTGTTTTATTTTAAGAATGTTATAGAAAAATAAAATAGACTAAGAAGTGATGAACTGAAACAATGTCGGAGCATAGAAAAGTTGGGGGGGAAAGTATAAAAACATGGATCAGAAAGGACAGATTTTAAAACATTATAATAAAAAATAAAAAAAATACATATACACTACCGTTCAAAAGTTTGGGGTCACCCAAACAATTTTGTGGAATAGCCTTCATTTCTAAGAACAAGAATAGACTGTCGAGTTTCAGATGAAAGTTCTCTTTTTCTGGCCATTTTGAGCGTTTAATTGACCCCACAAATGTGATGCTCCAGAAACTCAATCTGCTCCAAGGAAGGTCCGTTTTGTAGCTTCTGTAACGAGCTAAACTGTTTTCAGATGTGTAAACATGATTGCGCAAGGGTTTTCTAATCATCAATTAGCCTTCTGAGCCAATGAGCAAACACATTGTACCATTAGAACACTGGAGTGATAGTTGCTGGAAATGGGCCTCTATACACCTATGTAGATATTGCACCAAAAACCAGACATTTGCAGCTAGAATAGTCATTTACCACATTAGCAATGTATAGAGTGTATTTCTTTAAAGTTAAGACTAGTTTAAAGTTATCTTCATTGAAAAGTACAGTGCTTTTCCTTCAAAAATAAGGACATTTCAATGTGACCCCAAACTTTTGAACGGTAGTGTATATATATATTAAAAACATTTCTTTGACTTGGGACTTCCCGCGGGCCGGATCTGGTCCACAGGCCGTAGTTTGGGTACCCCTGATCTAACGTCTTGAAAGGGCAACTTCATGCAAAAGCTACTATATAATATAGTAACGTACAGTACTCGCTAATGAGACGCAGAAGCGTAAGAAAACAACATTGAAAATAAATATATTTTTCAAAGAAATCAACATGTATCAACATATTTCAACACACACAAAAGCACCAATAATCGGCACCGTTGAATACCAATATCGGTAGCATATCGATTCAAATGTAAACGGTACCCACCCCTTGACAGGGGACATACTAGCTAGCAAGATTGTTGCTAGGTGAAGCACGGCACAGCTCGATGAGGTCATCACTCATGCGCCGAAATCCAGGCAATTTTTATCCGTTATTGCGCTCGGTAGAAAAAAAAGGATACCGATACAATACGGTATCTCATTTTCATGGCACTAAATCTCCTAATATTAGCGGACTGATAGTACAATTACAAATCTTAGAATTGTTTTGAGACAAAATCACTGTCATTTAAATAACACAATTTTGATTGATTGATTGATTGATACTTTTATTAGTAGATTGCACAGTGCAGTACATATTCCGTACAATTGACCACTAAATGGTAACACCCGAATAAGTTTTTCAGCTTGTTCATGATACAGATATATACTATCATCATAATACAGTCATCACACAAGATAATCATCAGAGTATATACATTGAATTATTTACATTATTTACAATCTGGGGTGTGGGATGTGGAGGGAGGGGGGCGGGGGGGGGGGGTTAGGTTTGGTTGATATCAACACTTCAGTCATCAACAATTGCATCATCAGAGAAATGAACATTGGAACCGTGTAGGACTGACTTGATAGGATATGTACAGCAAGTAGTGGACATAGAGAGAGAGATCAGAAAGCATAAGAATAAGTATCTACATTTGATTATTTACATTTGATTATATACAATCCCGGGAGGTGGGATGTGGAAGGGAGGGTGTTAGTCTAGGGTTGTATAGCCTGGATGTGTTCTTTTAGTGCGGTTTTGAAGGAGGATAGAGATGCCCTTTCTTTAACACCTGTTGGGAGTGCATTCCACATTGATGTGGCATAGAAGGAGAATGAGTTAAGACCTTTGTTAGATCGGAATCTGGGTTTAACGTGGTTTGTGGAGCTCCCCCTGGTGTTGTGGTTATGTCGGTCATTTACGTTAAGGAAGTAGTTTGACATGTACTTCGGTATCAGGGAGGTATGGCGGATTTTATAGACTAGGCTCAGTGCAAGTTGTTTTACTCTGTCCTACAGCCCACGGTAGGAGTGAGGTGTGATCTGGTACAAACCGAATAAGTATAGTTTTTTTGTTCATGGTATTTTACTTTAAAGGCCTACTGAAAGCCACTACTACCGACCACGCAGTCTGATAGTTTATATATCAAAGATGAAATCTTAACATTGCAACACATGCAAATACGGCCGGGTTAACTTATAAAGTGCAATTTTAAGTTTTCCGGGGAACTTCCGGTTCAAAACGCCTTTGGAGGATGACGAATGCCCGAGACGTCGCGAGGTCCACAAAAGTGTTTGGACCCTTTTGGACACAATACACAGAGTTCTGTTTTCTTCGACAAAATTCCACAGTATTCTGGACATCTGTGTTGGTGAGTCTTTTGCAATTTGTTTAATGAACAATGGAGGCTGCAAAGAAGAACGTTGTAGGTGGGATCGGTGTATTAGCGGCTGGCTGTAGCAACACAACAAGGAGGACTTTGTTGGATAGAAGACGCGCTAGCGGCGAACTCACCTTGACTTCCTACGTCTCCGGGCCGCCGACCGCATCGTCGATCGCTGGAACGCAGGTGAGCACGGGTGTTGATGAGCGGAGGAGGGCTGGCTGGCGTAGGTGGAGCGCTAATGTTTTTATCATAGCTCTGACGAGGTCCCGTTGTTAAGTTAGCGTCGTTAGCAACAGCATTGCTAGGCTTCGACAGGCGTGGAATACACATTAACCGTGTATTTACATGTCCAGTGTTTGGTTCGGTGTCTCCTGATAGTAGTATTGTTGATCTTCGGTCTATCCTTCCAGTCAGGGATTTATTTATTTTGTTTCTATCTGCATTTGAGACAGATGCTATCACGTTAGCTCATGCTAAAGAGCTTCGTCGATGTATTGTCGTGGAGATAAAAGTCACTGTTAATGTCCATTTCGCCTTCTCGACTCTCATTTCCAAGAGGATATAGTATCCGAGGTGGTTTAAAATACAAATCCGTGATCCACAATAGAAAAAGGAGAGAGTGTGGATTCCAATGAGCCAGCTTGTACCTAAGATACGGTCAGAGCGAAAAAAGATATCTCTTGAACTGCATTCTAGTCTGTCACTCTAACGTTCCTCATCCACAAATCTTTCATCCTCGCTCAAATTAATGGGGTAATCGTCACTTTCTCGCGCCTAATATCTCTCGCTCCATTGTAAACAACGGGGAATTGTGAGCAGCACTACCGCTTGTATACTATACTATCTCGCCGATTATATTGTACCATATGTCCCGACAAGAAATCTGCGTTCAAAGAACTCCGGCTTATTAGTGATTCCCAGAGCCAAAAAAAAAAAAAAAGTCAGCGGGCTATAGAGCGTTTTCTATTCGGGCTCCAGTACTCTGGAATGCCCTCCCGGTAACAGTTAGAGATGCTACCTCAGTAGAAGCATTTAAGTCCCATCTTAAAACTCATTTGTATAATCTAGCCTTTAAATAGACCCCCCTTTTTTAGACCAGTTGATCTGCCGTTTCTTTTCTTCTCTCCTCTTCTCCCCTGTCCCTTGCGAGGGGGAGTTGCATAGGTCCGGTGGCCATGGATGAAGTGCTGGCTGTCCAGAGTCGGGACCCCGGGTGGACCACTAGCCTGTGCATCGGTTGGGGACATCTCTGCGCTGCTGACCCGTCTCCGCTCGGGATGGTTTCCTGTTGGCCCCGCTGTGGACTGGACTCCCGCTGATGTGTTGGATCCACTGTGGACTGGACTTTCACAATGTTATGTCAGACCCACTCGACATCCATTGCTTTCGGTCTCCCCTAGAGGGGGGGGGGGGGGGGGGGGTTACCCACATATGCGGTCCTCTCCAAGGTTTCTCATAGTCATTCACCGACGTCCCACTGGGGTGAGTTTTTCCTTGCCCGTATGTGGGCTCTGTACCGAGGATGTCGTTGTGGCTTGTACAGCCCTTTGAGACACTTGTGATTTAGGGCTATATAAATAAACATTGATTGATGATTGATTGATTGTGACGTCACGCTACTTCCGGTAGGGGCAAGGTTTTTTTTTATCAGCGTGCAAAAGTTGCAAACTTTATCGTCGATTTTCTCTACTAAATCCTTTCAGCAAAAATATGGCAATATCGCGAAATGATCAAGTATGATACATAGAATGGATCTGCTATTCCCGTATAAATTTAAAAATTCATTTCAGTAGGCCTTTAAGGATTTCTTTAACGACTTTTTTTGTGTATTTTGACCAACAAAATGATAGAACACATAAACCCCCGCCCAGATTATTTTGATGTATGAACTTTCTTCTGTAAGGTTTGGACACCTCTGCCTAAAGCACATCAGCTAAATGAAAAGTCACAAGTGACTACAGTAACCTTACTGTATGCTACCGTATGTTTCCAATCGATCAGTACGGCCAAGCTTTCGGGCGAACAAGCTTCTATTAAGCTTGTCCAGACTGTGTTTATCCATCAAGGGTCTAAAATGCATGAGGCATCTGTAAGTTGGATGGAATAGCAGACACGAATGTAAACTATATTTCCTGGGCCTCCCTTCTGATTTATTTGGCCGTATTCAGAACTGGTTCACTTTCTGAATAGGGTATGGCAGTGTTTTTCAACCTTTTTTGAGCCAAGGCACATTTTTTGCGTTGAAAAAACCCGGAGGCACACCACCAGCAGAAATCATAAGCTCAGTTGACAGTTAAAGTCGTTGTCGCAATTGTTGGATATGACTTTAAAGCGTAATCAATATAGCTCTTGTCTCAAAGTAGGTGTACTGTCACCACCTGTCACATCACACCCTGACTTATTTGCTGTTTTCCTGTGTGTAGTGTTTTAGTTCTTGTCTTGCGCTCTTATTTTGGTGGCTTTTTCTCGGTTGTTGGTATTTCCCTGTAGCCTTTTTATGTCTTATATTTCCCGCATCTACTTTGTTTTAGCAATCAAGAATATTTCAGTTGTTTCTAATCCTTCTTTGTGGGGACATTATTGATTGTCATGTCATGTTCGGATGTACATTGTGGACCAGGCCTGGCCCTAACCAATCTGGCGCCCTTGGCAAGATTTTAGGTGGCGCACCCCCCCATATCGGCAGTTAAGTGTATATACTCACAAGAAACCGAATAGCTTTGTCTTTGACCTTTTTTTTTACTTAAAGAAAGCAAATTAACATATTATATGAGAATGTTATGTTATGATTATCTTTAACCGAATCACAGCAGTGCTCAAATTAAAAAACAGCATTCCCTCTCATGTGATATTGCTTAATTACCATTAATGATGTGCACTTTAACAACTAGGCTTACAACTATACCTAATATATAAAGGGGTGGAAAAGTGACTATTACCTGCAGGGCAAACATTAGCTAAACAGAAGGCAATAACAATGTAAACAAAAAACACCTGCTTAAAAGATCTAATACAAATGTCCTGAGGAATGTAAGGTGGGAGTACTGTAATTACCTAACGTTACATTATTATTTTCCATACCAATTTAGCCCCCTCCACAATATTAACCCGACGTTAAAACAGAACTAGCTATTTATTGATTAGCAATTGCCGAATCATGTAACATTAGCTTAATGCTAAAAAGCCAGGTTACTATCACATTCTGTAACAGACAAATAATTTCAAGTAGGCTAACGTTACCTACCTGCTACCTCTGTCTTTTTCTCGTTTCTCCTCCTCTTCTTTTCTCTTTTTTCTTCCCTGGGCACCTGACAGTTTTGGCCGTTTTGACATCTTGTGTTGATTTTTTGATGTGGTAAGAGTCATGATATGGGAAGGGAGGGGGCGCACCGTGCGGGGGGATTGGGGGTGGGGGCGTAATGTTGTAACAAATAATATTTCTATTAAATAGGCTTTACTTTGCATTTTAATTAACGTCGGCTTATTTTTTGTATTTAGAAATAATAGTACCAACTTTTTTTTTTTTTTCTCCAACATTTGTGGCACTGGCGTGGCGCCCCCTGATGGACGGCACCCTCAGCATTTGCCTATACGGCCTATGCCACGGGACGGCCCTGTTGTGGACGCCGTCTTTGCTCCACAGTAAGTTTTTGCTGTCGTCCAGCATTCTGTTTTTGTTTACTTGTGTAGCCAGTTCAGTTTTACTTTCGTTCTGCATAGCCTTCCCTAAGCTTCAATGCCTTTTCTTGAGGGCACTCACCTTTTGTTTATTTTTGGTTTAAGCAAAAGACACCTTTTTACCTGCATTTACAAAGCAATTAGCTACCGGCTGCCACCTACTGATATGGAAGAGTATTACACGGTTACTCTGCCGAGCTCTAGACAGCACCGACACTCAACAACAACAACACATCATTTGCAGACTATAATTTGTTTTGCATTGATAGCAAGACTAAAACTAAAACTATAGTAAATGTTTCAGTGTAGTTCAATAATAGGAACATGTTGCACAAAATACTAACACAACAATATATCACAGCATTAATATCTATGTAAACAATATAAATATATTTAATATGGGATTACTAAACAAAAAATATTATATTGTATTTGTTTTAAACGGTATAAAAATGTGCTGTAAAGGATTTTTTGCTTTTTTTCCCCCTCTATATTTAACCATGAATGACTACTTTGTTTAGAGTTTGGCTTTAACTTCACCTAATTAAGACTCAGTGCATGGACCGCTGATTGGATAAATAGAGGCCATGGGTTTGAGTGTTGGAAATACAAACTATCAACTGATTAATGAGCCGTCAGGTGTGCAAACCTTTTCCACCAATACAGAAAAAAATTGTGTCGTGATTCATTCAAATAAAATTGCATGCATTTAATTGTTGCTGTATGATTGAAAAATAAATAAACTAGCTGCGGGCCGAATATTGCCATTACAAATCAAACCTTGGACACCCGAGCACAAGATGACCACATTGATTCAATTTCCAGAATGCTGTTAAGTTGGGAAAATAAGGGTACACCTTTGATTCATGGCAGGGGTGGGCATCCAAGTATCGACAGTATTGATACCAATGGTGTATCAAAAGATTTCCAATTACATTTTTATTTTCATTTCATTTACTCAATAATAAATATAGATAACTGATACAACATTCAAACAAACCATCAAAGAAAAGGAGCAGAAATTAATATATTATGTGCCCCATTCACGCAAATACAACATTAGACAAAAAACAACAAGACAAATAATAATAAAAAATTCAGCTTACTCAAAGTCATATCTTTTCATCATCATCATCATCATATTTTTTTTTTTTTACATTTGTTTCAAATACAGAAAGATATTTATATTATTTTGGTCCAGCGAAGCCGGCGGCGTTTCTGGGTGTTGTTGATAAATGGCTTTCGTTTTAGAGTAGAGTTTTAACTTGCACTTACAGATGTAGCGACCAACTGTAGTTACTGACAGTGGTTTTCTGAGTGTTCCTGAGCCCATGTGGTGATATCCTTTACACACCGATGTCGGGTCGTGATGCCGTACCGCCTGAGGGATCGAAGGTCTGTAATATCATCGCTTACTTGCAGTAATTTCTCCAAATTCTCTGAACCTTTCGCTTTAGAGTAGAGTTTTAACTTGCACCTACAGATGTAGCGACCAACTGTAGTTACTGACAGTGGTTTTCTGAAGTGTTCCTGAGCCCATGCGGTGATATCCATTACACACCGATGTCAGGTTTTGATGCAGTACCGGCTGAGGGATCGAAGGTCGGTAATATCATCGCTTACTTGCAGTAATTTCTCCAAATTCTCTGAACCTTTCGCTTTAGAGTAGAGTTTTAACTTGTACCTACAGATGTAGCGACCAACTGTAGTTACTGACAGTGGTTTTCTGAGGGTTCCTGAGCCCATGTGGTGATATCCTTTACACACAGATGTCGGGTTTTAATGCATTACCGCCTGAGGGATCGAAGGTCCGTAATATCATCGCTTACTTGCAGTAATTTCTCCAAATTCTCTGAACCTTTCGCTTTAGAGTAGAGTTTTAACTTGCACTTACAGATGTAGCGACCAACTGTAGTTACTGACAGTGGTTTTCTGAAGTGTTCCTGAGCCCATGCGGTGATATCCTTTACACACCGATGTCGGGTCGTGATGCCGTACCGCCTGAGGGATCGAAGGTCGGTAATATCATCGCTTACTTACAGTAATTTCTCCAAATTCTCTAAACCTTTCGCTTTAGAGTAGAGTTTTAACTTGCACTTACAGATGTAGCGACCAACTGTAGTTACTGACAGTGGTTTTCTGAAGTGTTCCTGAGCCCATGCGGTGATATTCTTTACACACCGATGTCGGGTTTTGATGCCGTACCGGCTGAGGGATCGAAGGTCTGTAATATCATCGCTTACTTGCAGTAATTTCTCCAAATTCTCTGAACCTTTCACTTTAGAGTAGAGTTTTAACTTGCACCTACAGATGTAGCGACCAACTGTAGTTACTGACAGTGGTTTTCTGAGGGTTCCTGAGCCCATGTGGTGATATCCTTTACACACCGATGTCGGGTTTTAATGCATTACCGCCTGAGGGATCGAAGGTCTGTAATATCATCGCTTACTTGCAGTAATTTCTCCAAATTTTCTGAACCTTTCGCTTTAGAGTAGAGTTTTAACTTGCACCTACAGATGTAGCGACCAACTGTAGTTACTGACAGTGGTTTTCTGAGGGTTCCTGAGCCCATGTGGTGATATCCTTTACACACCGATGTCGGGTTTTGATGCCGTACCGGCTGAGGGATCGAAGGTCGGTAATATCATCGCTTACTTGCAGTAATTTCTCCAAATTATCTGAACCTTTCGCTTTAGAGTAGAGTTTTAACTTGCACCTACAGATGTAGCGACCAACTGTAGTTACTGAAAGTGGTTTTCTGAGGGTTCCTGAGCCAATGTGGTGATATCCTTTACACACCGATGTCGGGTCTTGATGCCGTACCGGCTGAGGGATCGAAGGTCGGTAATATCATCGCTTACTTGCAGTAATTTCTCCAAATTTTCTGAACCTTTCGATGATATTACAGACCGTAGATGTTGAAATCCCTAAATTACTTGCGATAGCTCGTTGAGAAATGTTGCTCTTAAACAATTTGCTCACGCATTTGTTGACAAAGTGGTGACCGTCGCCCCATCCTTGTTTGTGAATGACTGAGCATTTCATGGAACATTTTTTTATACCCAATCATGGCACCCACCTGTTCCCAATTAGCCTGTTCACCTGTGGGATGTTCCAAATAAGCTATTGATGAGCTTTCCTCAACTTTCTCTGTCTTTTTTGCCACTTGTGCCAGCTTTTTTTTTAAACATGTTGCAGGCATCAAATTCCAAATGAGCTAATATTTGCAAAAATAGATGAAGTTTCTTAGTTCCAACATTGAATATCTTGTCTTTGCAGTTTATTCAATTGAATATAGGTTGAAAAGGATTTGCAAATCATTGTATTCTGTTTTTATTTACGATTTACACAACGTGCCAACTTCACTGGTTTTGGGGTTTGTACATTGCGTTTATTGTCGAATTTATATATTGTTCCTGAAATGGGGGAATATGTTCTTGCACACAGGAAGATTTTGGGTGCAGGAGCCAATCGCAGTTTTTGATTTTGTTTTGTTATTTTGCATGAACAATTGTTTATAATAATGGGAAATTAGATAATGGTTTCATTAATTTGTTGATGTTGTTACATTGTATTAAATTATTCACGAGAAAGTTTGAGTTTGATTTTGAGTTTATTTCGAACATGCAAGCATACAACATGATACATCACAATTTCCAGTTTCTTTTCAACATGTTCGAAAGTGTGTTGATCTTGTTTTTTTTGTGCTTCTCTTGTGTTTTATTCTGGTTGTAATCATTAAAATGTTAGCCAAACTAGTAAGTAATTCATTGATCGTGAAGGATAACATGTAAAATGTATCTAATTCAAGTGGAATCACATTTCTTTTTACCTGTTCTAGTGCGCCACTCAGCGGTCATAGACTGTATTAAAGACTAACGGAAATGTTTCGGTTTAATTAAATTTTAAAAAAATTGTGTATATCTTATAATCGAACATTATTGTGTTTAACTGTAAATGTAGACTTATATATAGTACACTTCTGAAATTTTGCCTTGTATTTCCCGATTCATAATACGTCACGGCCACCGTAGAAGCGTCCTTGCCACGTGACACACATGTTAAAGCACATTTATAAATAAAGGTTTAAAAAAAATTAAAAAATAAGTTTGTTGTAATTATCCTGGTGCTGTTTTGTACTGTTTTTATACTGTTTTGTACTGTTTTTGTGCTTACTTTGATTATTATTACTCAACTGTTTGTAAATGTTTAAATTTATAAATAAAGGTTAAAAAAAAAAAAAACATTTTTGGCCTTCAGGGCCTAAATGTTGACTTCCGGTTCTCAGAAATCCGTTTTTGGTCCGATTTCTGACACGAGAACCGGAGGTCAATATTTATTGTTTTTGTTTGTGCTGACTATTTATTTTTATTTTTTTTGTCGAATATAATACAAATTAAACGGTGTTTTGGATGTAGTCATTGTTTTTCGACACTGAATTTTTTTTTTCAGCTTAATTTTCTTATATTTAAAAATAAAATTCTTCTTAAAAAAAAATGGTTATGATTATTCTGTTTTTGTACTTATTTTGATTCTTATGGTAACCTATTTTTATGGGCTTTCCTCTTTGTGATGTTAAGTTCCTGTTATACGCTGCTATACAGTATATGCCTAGCTCTTATTTTGAAGGCACCAAGAGCGGAAGTGATGACACGTTATAGTGGAGCGGAGGTTCTTGAAAAAAAGAAAATAAAGTGGTCCTCGTGTAAAACTGGAGCCTCCGGGTTTGTTATTTTGTAGTTTTGTACAGTATAGGCGACATTTATAAACCCTCGGTTACAATTTACATTATAATGTGTCATCACTTCCGCTCTTGGCGCCTTCAAAATAAGAGCATCAAGACATGTATAACAGCGTATAACAGGAACTTAACATCACAAAGAGGAAAGCCCATAAAAATAGGTTAAATTATTATTTCTCGATTGTTTGTAAATGTTGCAATTTATCAATAAAGATTTACCAAATTTAAAAAAATAATATATAAATAAAAAATTACACCCACTTTACAGCATCCACATAATAGCTAACATAATAACTCACGGAAATGTTTCGGTTTGACGTAAATTATTATTATTGTTTTTAATTGTGTATATCTTGTAATACAACATTTTTCTGTTGAGCTGTAAAAGTAGACTCAAATATTTGTACTTACGTCACGGCCACCGTAGAAACTTCCTTGTCACGTGACACGAATGTTGACAACTCTCGCCATGATACACCCACTTTACAGCACCAACATATTATTATGTTTTTTTTTGACGAGAACGTAGCTATTTAATGACGTTTTAGACCACATGGCAGTCGTCTGGCCTGAATGTCGTAGCCCAGGTATGTAAAGTCTCGTTTTGGCTTATGACTGGCGGGAAGGGTTGAGCTAGCTAACTTTACAGCTAGCTAACTAACTGCAGCTACGTTAGGTATATTGTTTCCATCCATCCATTTTTTACCGCTTGTCCCTTTTTAAAAGCAATACCTTGTGCCACAGGAGGATTCTCTGCTGCTCGTTGCTAATTGTTGCCAAGGATGGCTCATGCTTGCAGTGGTCAGTCATCGCTTGTCAACAGCCTGGCAACACTTCTACGAAATGATGGTGAGTTGTTGTTTTTTTTCTTCCAAATTACATCTTCATACGTCGCAGAAGGTAACCAGTATGTATTCAAGGGTTTTAATATCGATATTGATAATTATTGAAATGTTTTATGACCTGTCGAAAACAAAGACTAGGGAGTAAGTTTACATACACTTGTAAAGAACATAAAGTCATGGCTGTCTTGAGTTCTCTTGTTGGCAGTGTTGGGTTAGTTACTGAAAACCAGTAACTAGTTACTAGTTACTTTATTTCAAAAGTAACTCAGTTACTAACTCAGTTGCTTGCACCAAAAAGTAATGCGTTACTGTGAAAAGTAACTATTTAGTTCCTTTTTTTTTTTTTTTTTAAAAAAAGCTCCCATTAAAGGCCTACTGAAATGCGATTTTCTTATTCAAACGGGGATAGCAGATCCATTCTATGGGTCATACTTGATCATTTCGCGATATTGCCATATTTTTGCTGAAAGGATTTAGTAGAGAACATCGACGATAAAGTTCGCAACTTTTGGTCGCTGATAAAAAAAAGCCTTGCCTGTACCGGAAGTAGCAGACGATATGCGCGTGACGTCACCGGTTGTGGAGCTCCTCACATCTGCACATTGTTTACAATCATGGCCACCAGCAGCGAGAGCGATTCGGACCGAGAAAGCGACGATTTCCCCATTAATTTGAGCGAGGATGAAAGATTCGTGGATGAGGAAAGTGAGAGTGAAGGACTAGAGGGCATGCCACAAATTAATCCCGCATAACAAACACCTCCCCCCTCCCGTCCATATAACCCGCCAATACAACTCAAACACCTGCACAACACACTCAATCCCACAGCCCTAAGTACCGTTCACCTCCCCAAAGTTCATACAGCACATATATTTCCCCAAAGTCCCCAAAGTTATGTACGTGACATGCACATAGCGGCACGCACGTACGGGCAAGCGATCAAATGTTTGGAAGCTGCAGCTGCGTACTCACGGTACCGCGTCTGCGCATCCAACTCAAAGTCCTCCTGGTAAGAGTCTCTGTTGTCCCAGTTCTCCACAGGCCAATGGTATAGCTTGACTGTCATCTTTCGGGAATGTAAACAATGAAACACCGGCTACGTGTTTGTGTTGCTGCAGCCGGCCGCTAATACACCGCTTCCCACCTACAGCTTTCTTCTTTGCTGTCTCCATTGTTCATTGAGCAAATTGCAAAAGATTCACCAACACAGATGTCCACAATACTGTGGAATTTTGTGATGAAAACAGACGACTTAATAGCTGTCCCAAAATGTCCGCTACAATCCGTGACTCGCGGGAAATTTAAAATTGCACTTTAGTAATCTAACCCGGCCGTATTGGCATGTGTTGCAATGTTAAGATTTCATCATTGATATATAAACTATCAGACTGCGTGGTCGGTAGTAGTGGCTTTCAGTAGGCCTTCAATGCCCTTTTAGCCTTCATTTCAGTACTGTTATTGCACTGGAGAATAATACAATCTGTTGATCAACTTGACACGCATTTGCATCACTGAACTCTGCTAAGCAATGTGGTCTACATACAACACACAAAGACAAAGATATGTTTCAAAGGGCCAATTTATTTCAGGGCAGAACAAATTGACAAAAATATTTTAAATTGCTGCAACATAACACACATAATTAACAAACAGCATAATAACAACATAGCTGTAAACCTGACTTCACCTAAGGAAGGCACACGTGACATACACAAAGCCTAACCAGGCAGATTTGAATTGTTGTTTTGGGCAGTAGACGGGATCTTTGATCCAAGACACAACTTACATTTAACTAAAATGTTCTTTTCTTTGTGCTCGACAAAAAAAAGAAGTGAGAATATCTCCATGTTAAGACACTCGAGTGGACTGCGGCTCCGTTGTTAGTAAACACAGACACACCCCCCTCCCCTCCCTATAAACCAACAAATTTAGCCGAACTGCACCAATTTTGTCAAGAGGAGTGGTCAAAAACTCAACCAGAAAGTTGTGGATGATTACCAAATGCGCCTTATTGCAGTGAAACTTGCCAAGGGACATGTAACCAAATATTAACATTGCTGTATGTATACTTTTGACCCAGCAGATTTGCTCACATTTTCAGTAGACCCATAATAAATTCATAAAAGAACCAAACTTCATGAATGTTTTTTTGTGACAAACAAGTACCGTATTTTTCGGACTATAAGTCGCTCCGGAGTATAAGTCGCACCGGCCGAAAATGCATAATAAAGAAGAAAAAATATATATATAAGTCGCATTTTTTGGGGAAATTTATTTAATAAAACCCAACACCAAAAATAGACATTTGAAAGGCAATTTAAAATAAATAAAGAATAGTGAACAACAGGCTGAATAAGTGTACGTTATATGAGGCATAAATAACCAACTGAGAACGTGCCTGGTATGTTAACGTAACATATCATTCAAATAACTATAACATATAGAACATGCTATACGTTTACCAAACAATCTGTCACTCCTGATCGCTAAATCCCATGAAATCTTATACGTCTAGTCCCTTACGTGAATGAGCTAAATAATATTATTTGATATTTTATGGTAATGTGTTAATAATTTCACACATAAGTCGCTCCTGAGTATAAGTCGCACCCCCGGCCAAACTATGAAAAAAACTGCGACTTATAGTCCGAAAAATGCGCTACTTTATTTGTCGTTACTTATATTATCTGAATAAATTATGTGATAATGTTCATCAGTCAACTAATTGGTGTTAATTTTCAATCTATCAAGATAAAAAAAGTATATCAAAATCAAATTACAGGATGTTATTTATGTAGTTTGATCATTTTCCTCGACTGATGCACTAACATGTGGATTATTTTTTACATATGTAGCATCATCTACACAGATACAAAGAATTGCTACTGCGACATCCAGGGGACACATTTAGAACAGCAGTTTCTTTCATTCAAAAAATTCAAGTTCATTTTTATACTTCGCAAACTCATCCCGCGGGCCCGGATAAAACCTGTTCGCGGGCCTGATCTGTACGCTTGACACCCCTGATCTACAGGTTTAGTGCCAGGAAGTTACAGCTGTGCTCTAAAGGGTGAGCACGGCTGAGGTGGAATGGTATTGTTAGTCTTGGTGGGGACGAGTGCCTCGCGTCAGTTACAGTTGTCTGACTGCGGCCCGCCCAAAACAAAAAAAAAAGGTGACTTTTCCTGTTTTATCCACAATTTCTTTGCACTCATTTTTAGTTTCTCTTCTCACTCCTTGCAAAGAATAAATCGTGAGACAACAAGATGGCGCAACTAAACTTACATGTTGATACTGTTAACTGATTGATTGTTAAAGTTTCCCTCCCACTGATCAGTGATCACTTCTTGTGTTGCTCGGTGACCAAAAAGTGAGGGCCTTTGTTCATGCAACCAATATCGTTTCGCAACTTTCGCTTTCTTCCGACATAGAAGAAAAAAAAAAAAAGATCAAACATTTTATCGAACACATTCTTTATTGATATGGATAACTTGTCTACCGTGTTAAGTATTGATAGCGTTTTATTGCCCAGCCCTAATCTGTTTTATTACAATAATTGTAGGGTGTACATGATTTATCCCCGAGGGGAAATTCCAATACTGTTGGAATTTATTACAAGGTGTCTATAGTGCTTGTACAGACTGCGCCCTGCTAGCAGTTTGAGTTTGTGTGTCTTGCTCAAATGCACTAAAGTGGAGGCTGGCATGTCTTTGGCAGCCAGTGACGTGTTTAATTCTACACCATTCTATCTTCTCCATGTGTAATGTATAGAGATCTCCGATAATATCGTACTGCTGATATTATCGGCCGATAAATGCTTTAAAATGTAATATCGGAAATTATCGGTATCGGTTTCAAAAAGTAAAATTTATGACTTTTTAAAACACCGCTGTACAGTGTGGTACACGGACGTAGGGATAAGTACAGAGCGCCAAAAAACCTTAAAGGCACTGCCTTTGCGTGCCGGCCCAGTCACATAATATCTACGGCTTTTCACACACACACAAGTGAAAGCAAGGCATACTTGGTCAACAGCCATACAGGTCACACTGAGGGTGAACCGTATAAACAACTTTAACACTGTTACAAATATGCGTCACACTGTGAACCCACACCAAACAAGAATGACAAACACATTTCGGGAGAACATCCGCACCATAACACAACATAAACACAACGGAACAAATACCCAGAACCCCTTGTAGCCCTAACTCTTCCGGGACCATACTTGCCAACCCTCCCTTTCCGGGAGACTCCCGAATTTTAGTGCCCCTCCCGAAAATCTCCTGGGGCAACCATTCTCCCGGATGTCTACCGATTTTCACCCGGCCAACAATATTAAGGGTGTGCCGTGATGGCACTGCCTTTAGCGTCCTCTACAACCTGCCGTAGCGTCCACTTTTTCACCATACAAACAGCGTGCCGGCCCGGTCACATGTTGTATGCGGCTTCTGCATGCACACGTAATTGACTGCAAGGCATACTTAATCAACAGCCATACAGGTCACACTGAGGGTGGCCGTATAAACAACTTTAACACTGTTACAAATATGCGCCACACTGTGAACCCACACCAAACAAGAACATTTCGGGAGAACATCCGCACTGTAACACAACATAAACACAACAGAACAAATACCCAGGATCCCTTGTAGCCCAACCCTTCCGGGCTACCATATACACCCCCGCTACCACCAAACCCCCCCCCAACCCCGCCCACCTCAAACCCACGCCCCCAATCTCCCGAATTCAGAGGTCTCAAGGTTGGCAAGTACGTCCGGGACGCTACAATATACACCCCCCCTCCCCCCCACACACACACACCTCAACCCCCCCCCCCACCCCACCCCCAACCCCGCCCACCACAACCTCCTCATGCTCTCTCAGGGAGAGCATGTCCCAAATTCCAAGCTGCTGTTTTGAGGCATGTTAAAAAAAAATTATGCACTTTGTGACTTCAATAATAAATATGGCAGTGCCATGTTGGCATTTTTTTCCATAACTTGAGTTGATTTATTTTGGAAAACCTTGTTACATTGTTTAATGCATCCAGCGGGGCATCACAACAAAATTAGGCATAATAATGTGTTTATTCCACGACTGTATATATCGGTATCCGTTGAGTTGAGTTGGACAATATCGGAATATCGGATATCGGCAAAAAAGCCAATATCGGACATCTCTACTAATGTATTTACTCGCTTTGTTTACATCATCGATGCTGAGATAAGTACTGTCATCCATCCCCAGGTGACTTAGTGCTTGATGGCAGCAGCACACTGACTCTACCGGCGACATGCTTGCAGCAGCTGAACCAGCTGTTTGAGCAACACTTGCTGTCCAGGAATCAGCAGCATAGCTTCATGGCGCTGCCATCCCACCCGGCTGACACCGCATCCCTGCTGCAGCTACAGTTCCTCTTTGACGTCCTGCAGAAGACAGTCTCATTTAAGGTGATTTCAAACTGCAAAGTACATATAGTCAGTGTTTCCCATGCGTTCGTTTACTTGTGCCGGCCCGCCACGAAGAAATCTGGCCGGTCAACGACTCCCAAATAGATCTGTCGGCCGTCGCTCATAAACACATTATAATGGGACTGTCTTGGAATGTAGGTTGTCCTTCCAACTCTGTGAAGTGTATGAGCTTTTGTGCATCCTGTGTAACGGTACGTGTATTTGTATCGAACCGTTTCGGTACGGGGGTTCCGGTTCGGTTCGGAGGTGTACTGAAGGAGTTTCCACACGGACATATTAAGTAGCGTAACGCACGTTGTGTAAACAATGCACACCGAGGCACAACACACGGCATGCTAGCAGCTAACGGGCTACGACAGACTGACCATACGTCCTCTTTTCACCGGACATGTCCTCTTTTGCGGAGCTGTCAGGGCGGAGTTTCTTAAATGCCTCAAATGTCCGGCATTTTGAGTTAGGGTTGCATGTATTTTCAATGTACGTTCAGGGTTAAGAAGGGGTTAAAAACAAAACAAGGGAGGGAGGGGCAGAGACAGAGAGAGCGAGAGAGTTATGATAAACGCGCATGCGTCGCCAGGCTCTGCTTTTTATCCATAGATCTATCAGATTTAATTTTTTATTATCTATAGCAGGGGTGTCAAAAGTGTGCCCCGGAGGCCATTTGCGGCCCACAGCTAATGTTTTAAAGGCCCACGGCACATTCTAAAAATACTATCAAAATAAACAAAAACATAACAAAAGTGAAATAAAAAAGCTTAAAGGTTAAATGTAATTTAGAAAAAGTTGCAATGTTGATTAATAAAACAAAGCTGTTTTTTTTTTCTTTCAAACTGTCATTGCTCAAAACATAATATTAAATCAAAATCAATGTTATTATGAGTTATTGACCTATCCAAGGTTCCGATTACTTCACATCAAATATTCCACTAAGAAAAATATTTTTGGTGGAAGATTTTGCAAATTCGGTAAATAAATAACCCAAAAATTTATATATATATATTTTTTTTACTGTACCGAAAATGAACCGAACCGTGACCTCTAAACCGAGGTACGTACCGAACCAAAATTTTTGTGTACCGTTACACCCCTAGCATCCTGCCATCTAAAGGCAGTTACAGCCTCCTTATTGAGAGTGACTTTAAAAAACAAAAAGACAAAAGTAGCGACAAAAAAGTTTCTGCTCACTTTGCTCACAAAATTGCATGCACATACTTAGTTAGATGATATCACACCAACCCCGCCCTTGCTCTCGCTGCCTACCACCATAATAGATTACAGTCCAGTGGGAAAACATTGATCAATGTTTTTTTTTCATATTTATTTTTTAAAATGTGTGCATTTTTTGCAGCTCTTCAACTCACCCAGCACGAGACTAGAGTCTGTGGTGAAACTTTCCCCTTTCAAGTCTTTAAAGAGTTTGGAGGTAATATTTACTATCTAATAACTTTTTTATTTCTTTGATGATATTTTCTTTCATTTGCTTTTCATTTTTTTTCCCCGAGAGACAAGTGGATTGCATTTATTCTACATCCTGCACCGCAAAAACTGAAATCTAAGTAAGATTAAATATCTCAAATAAGGGTGATATTTGCTTATTTTCTGTCTGATAAAATAATTCTTCTCACTAGGCAGATTTTATGTTAGAGTGTTTTAAGGGTTTTGGTACTAAATGATCTCAGTGAGATATTACAGCTCGTTGCTGAGATTTTATGACCTATATTAAGTAAAACATGCTTGAAACTAGAATATCAACTGATGCAAAGCACTCACAAGTATAAAACTAAGTTTTTTTAAAGTAATAATTTCTTACTTCAAGCATGAAAAAAAAATCATGATGCCGAGCGCATATCATTATGTCAAGATAATGGCACTAGTATTTACTTAATTTAAGAATATTTTTCAACATATTGAGCAAAAAGGTCTATTTTTTTTCTACCAAGAAAAGTGCACTTGTTATTAGTGAGAATATACTTATTTTAAGGTATTTTTGGGTTCATTGAGGTTAGCTAATTGTACTTGTTTTGGAAAGTCTTGACAAGCCAAATTTTCTTGTTCTATTGGCAGATAATTTTGCTTAGTTCAAGTAAAATACCCCTAATTTTTGTATTTTTGTTTTTGTTTTTGAACACTTGACTTTTTGCAGTGTGTGCAAATGTGCCTCAAGCCAATTTGAACGTTATCCAAGTATCAGTAATAAGAACGGTTTTACTCTTATTTTTATTTCAATTTTCATTTAATCTTCATTTACCACTCTTGCTGTTTTTGTGTGCTACTCTGTATTCCTTTCGACATATTTTTAAAAAAAGAATTCAATACAATAAGTCTGCCCTTGTTTCCTGTTTCTCTGCAGCTGAAGCACATTCCCCCGCACTGTGTTGAGGGGCTCAGAGGAGTTTACTCCCAATTGGAGGTCTTCATCTGCTCAAAGAGCCTGAGCTCCCTGGAGGTACAACCAGTGTGTTTGCTACTGTGTCCGACTGTAAGAGACCCAGTGATAGTGACAGGTCCTTTCCCTGCAGGAGCTGCTTTCCCTGTGCGGAGGTGACCTCAGCTCTGCGCTGCCATGGCTGGAACTGCACACCCTAAACTTCAGCTACAATTTCATCATTTGCCTTGACCAGTCTTTAGTGAGATACAAAAAAAAGTCCTGACTAACATATTTTTCGGATTATAAATCGCTCCGGAGTATAAATCGCACCGGCCGAAAATGCATAATAAAGAAGGAAAAAAACATATATAAGTCGCACTAGAGTATAAGTCGCATTTTTTGGGGGAATTTATTTGATAAAATCCAACACCAAGAATAGACATTTGAAAGGCAATTTAAAATAAATAAAGAATAGTGAACAACAGGCTGAATAAGTGTACGTTATATGACGCATAAATAACCAACTGAGAACGTGCCTGGTATGTTAACGTAACATATTTTGATAAGAGTCATTCAAATAACTATAACATATAGAACATGCTATACGTTTTACAAACAATCTGTCACTCCTAATCGCTAAATCCGATGACATCTTCTTCCTCTGTGTCGCTTCTAATGAACTCTGCCAACTCCAAAGGTAGACAATGCGCCGCTTCCTCTTCTATCGGTACGTCGCTTACGTCCGAGCAGTGGTTCTTAACCTGGGTTTGATGGAACCCTAGGGGTTCGGTGAGTCGGCCTCAGGGGTTCGGCAGAGCCTCCGCCGCGGAGGTCAAGACACGCCCGACTCATCGTGTGAATAAAAACTTCTCCCTGTCGGCGTATTATGGATACCCCCAAACAATGTTCCCTCTAATTTTCCATATGTGTACAAACGCAAAAACTCCTTGAGCATTCAGTGGAGCACATGTAAGCGACGTCAGACCTGCAGCACACCTGTCCCAAACATGACTAAATAACAAGTTCAATGTTTTATTATTATAACCAAATGACAGCAGTCATTTCCATGAGATTATTTTCTAATATAAGTGTTTTGGCCCACTTACAATGACTATAACATATTATTTTTCATGAGCTGTGTACTAGTATTATATGTCTGGGTGGGGGGGTCCTGCTTTGGAAATAATATGTACCCCTTTCAGATATCGCATTTAGTTCCCACTAAAACATTCACATGTTGCACAATGAGATGTAAACATGGGATCATGTGTACATTCCTGTAACTTTCTGTTTGTAAAATGTACATTTATTAGTATTGATTTAATATAATAACATCTTTTTATGATTACGGTTCGGGTTCGGTGAATGCGCATATGAAACTGGTGGGGTTCGGTACCTCCAACAAGGTTAAGAACCACTGCGTCAGAGTCATCGTCAGTTGCAGTTCCAATTATTCCAGCCTTTCTGAATCCGGACAGGATGGTTTCGGTTGTCACTGAATATATTATTATTTGATATTTTACGGTAATGTGTTAATAATTTCACATCTAAGTCGCTCCAGAGTATAAGTCGCACCCCCGGACAAACTATGAAAAAAACCTGCAATTTATCATCCGAAAAATACGGTAATTCCATTTAGTTTTTTTACTGATACATGACAGCTCACGCTACTTTTTTGTCTTAGAGTCTCTTAAACGTCCTCAAGTCTTTGGATTTAAGCCACAACAAGATTCAGGAGTGCGCTGAATTTCTAAAGGTTAGGGATCTTTTCTTCTTCAGCTTTCGAACAGCATTGTTTGTTCCTCTTTTTTTTACTTCTCTTTCTGTTTGTACTGTAGCCCTTAAGTGAACTGGAGCACTTGAATCTGGGCTACAACTGCCTGCAGAGGGCGCCAACACTAAGCCTAAGCGCCAGAGTCAAACTGATTACGCTCATCCTCAGGAACAATGAACTAGAAACTATTAATGGTATAAAGTG
This sequence comes from Entelurus aequoreus, assembly GCF_033978785.1. Lineage (NCBI taxonomy): Eukaryota > Metazoa > Chordata > Actinopteri > Syngnathiformes > Syngnathidae > Entelurus > Entelurus aequoreus. The sequence goes on from NC_084731.1 coordinate 95,939,594, forward strand.
GACACTATTTTACTTAGGCACATGATCGTGTGTGCCTTATAACTGTAGATATCTCCCATCAATAGGTGTGGAACAGTTGGCATCACTCCAGCACTTAGACCTTGCCTACAATCTTCTGCTGGAGCATTCACAGCTGGCGCCGCTCTCCTTGCTTCACTGTCTTAAAACAGTAAGGATACACACATGCATCCACCCACACCGGTCATGCTGTTAAGAGATTAAGATTAGTATTTAACCGCTCCAATGTCCTCTCATAAAGGTGAACTTGGTGGGCAACCCGCTGTACTTCCAGAAGACCCACCGCAAAAGTACTGTCCGCCACCTTTCCCCAAAGGCTGTCAGTCTCAGAGTGGGTAAAAAAAAAAGATGATTATGTTGTTACTGAGAGGAACTGGTGAAAAATATACTTTTTGGCTTCTAACAGCTTAAACTTGATGGCATCCCGCTTTCCTCCTCAGAGTTGGCCGTAAGTTCTCTTTTGAAAAAAATGTTTACCAGGATCCACAGAAGCAAAGGCTGAAACGAAACCACTTTATTCCCACAGGTTCTGCCGAAAGCGGGACTCGTTGTCCAGGGGCAGTCGCCTCCTCCTACGTTGTCGCAGTCAGAACGGAGTTACCCAGATGTGTCAAGTGGAGCTGGGGAGCTTAGTGACAGTGTATCCGTCGGAGAGGTGGGAGTGTCTCGCAGTCGCAAAAAGAAGTCCAGGGTATGAAGGACAATGTCGACCTAACATGGCGAAGTTGGATTCTTTGGTGTTGTACATTTACTTGAATGCATTCTGTGTGCAGACCAAGGTGAGAGTGCGGCGAGCGAGTATTTCTGAGCCCAGTGACACGGACATCCAAGCCAGGACAGTGTCTTCCTCACAAGGTAGATCATTAGTGCCTGTGTGTTTTAAAATCTTGCAATAGCAATCATTTGTTGTTCATTAACTCCATCAGAGGTCATATTTACATCCACATTTGTTAAAAGGTTGTCCATTCCCACAAATCTTTATGAGGAGTTGGTGCTTCAGTCCATACTTGCCAACCCTCCCGATTTTTCCGGGAGACTCACGAATTTCAGTGCCCCTCCCGAAATTCTCCCGGGGAAACCGTTCCCCCGAATTTCTCCCGATTTTTACCCAGACAACAATATTGAGGGCGTGCCGCGATGGCACTGCCTTTGGCGTCTGCTTTTTCTCCATACAAACAGCGTGCCGGCCCAGTCACATGTTGTATGCGGCTTCAACAGACACACGTAAGTGACTGCAAGGCATACTTGATCAACAGCCATACAGGTCACACTGAGGGTGGCCGTATAAACAACTTTAACACTGTTACAAATATGCGCCACACTGTGAACCCACACCAAACAAGAATGACAAACATTTCGGGAGAACATCCGCACCGTAACACAACATAAACACAACAGAACAAATACCCAGAATTCCTTGTAGCCCTAACTCTTCCGGGCTCCAATATACACCCCCGCTACCACCAACCCCCCATCTCCCGAATTCGAAGGTGTCAAGGTTGGCAAGTATGCTTCAGTCACATAATATTTCGGTGCAGATCCAGATAAAAATGTGTAGAGAAATTTTTTTGTAATGCAAATTTACTAGGGGTGTCCCGATCCGATATCGGCCCGATATTAGCAACTTTAACACTGTTACAAATATGCGCCACACTGTGAACCCACACCAAACAAGAATGACAAACACATTTCGGGAGAACATCCGCACCGTAACACAACATAAACAACAGAACAAATACCCAGAATTCCTTGTAGCCCTAACTCTTCCGGGCTCCAATATACACCCCCGCTACCACCAAACCCCCCGCCCCTCAACCCCCCATCTCCCGAATTCGGAGATCTCAAGGTTGGCAAGTATGCTTCAGTCACATAATATTTCGGTGCAGATCCAGATAAAAATGTGTAGAGACATTTTTTTGTAATGCAAATTTACTAGGGGTGTCCCGATCCGATATCGGCCCGATATTAGCAACTTTAACACTGTTACAAATATACGCCACACTGTGAACCCACACCAAACAAGATTGACAAACACATTTCGGGAGAACATCCGCACCGTAACACAACATAAACACAACAGAACAAATACCCAGAATTCCTTGTAGCCCTAACTCTTCCGGGCTCCAATATACACCCCCGCTACCACCAAACCCCCCGCCCCTCAACCCCCCATCTCCCGAATTCAAAGGTGTCAAGGTTGGCAAGTATTCTTCAGTCACATAATATTTCGGTGCAGATCCAGATAAATACGTGTAGATAAATTTTTTTGTAATGCAAATTTACTAGGGGTGTCCCGATCCGATATCGGCCCGATATTAGCAAAAACACAAGTATCGGATTACATTGGCTTTCACCTAAAATCTCTGACAGAAGCTCTGATACAAAAAGTCCTGCAGGTAGATTATTTTTATAAAGCTTTACAGCAAGTTAACCGCTAAATATCCTCCAATAAGCACACAATGTTGGTCTTTTATTTAATAATTGTGTTTTTTTTTTGTTTATGGACAGTGTGCATGATACACTATTCACAAGGAATCAATGGGTGCACCAGATTTAGTTAAAAGCTAATTTCCATACGTGGTGCTTAACTGGACACCATCTAACAAACAATACACATGGGAGAAAACAAATGATACAACCATCGAAAACAACAAAAGGATGACTTATAAAACTACATTTACTCAAAAAGAAAAGAGTACAATATAAAACAACAACACATACAAAAAAGCACATCGCATGTGAGCCCTAACATCAACACACCTCTCACAATCGCCCTGTATTCAAAATACAACTGTTCATTTTTAAAATACCTATGCTGGAAAGTATAAGTCATTAAAGTGCCTGTTCAAACAGGTTTACGATTCATAACATGCCCAAAGATACAATGCATAAACTAAAGGGGAACTGCGTATTTTTATTTTTTCCCTATCGTTCACAATCATAATGAAAGACATGATGGCATTCTCAATATTAAATAAATGCGATCAAATGTAGCCATTTAATTCTGCCTATTGAGCCCCTAAAAAAATATCCTAACACCTCTATTAAGATTTTATAAGGGGCATACTACCACCCGAATGCAGCTGAGATAGGCTCCAGCACCACCCGCGACCCCAAAAGGGACAAGCGGTAGAAAATGGATGGATGGATACTACTGATTTAAAGCAAAGTGCTGTCCCTTAACCAAAACAAGGGTTTAATAAAACACTCAAGTATTCAAACATGCCTTTTTACTTACTTTGTATTATCCATCCATCCATTTTCTACCGCTTGTCCCTTTTGGGGTATGATTTGTTTAAACCCAGGGCATTAATTGCGATAGTGATAAGCTAAATAAATACAAAATCATCTTTTATAGGGTACTTTCTATTGAGAAGTAGCTGTCCCCATCCGTGACCCCTAAATGTCCATCCATCCATCCATTTTCTACCGCTTGTCCTTTTCAGGGTCGCGGGGGTAGGCGGGGTACACCCTGGACAAGTCGCCACCTAATCGCAGGGCACCCCTAAATTTCAATATATGAAAATACAGCTAAAAACGTTTTTTATAGATTTTCAATGGTGCAATTTAAAAGAGCTTTATGATTAAGTTTAAACAGAGGTTGAAAGACATAGATTTATCCATTCATCCATTTTCTACCGCTTGTCCCTTTCGGGGTCGCGGGGGGTCGCTGGAGCCTATCTCAGTAGGATGGTGTTCTTAGGATTAAAGGCTTCACCTTTCCTCCTCCAAACATTTTGCTGGGTATTGTGGCCAAACAGCTCAAGTTTTGTTTCATCTGACATCACATGGACAAATATAAGACCCTCTGGAGGAAAGTTCTGTGGTCAGATGAAACTAAAATTGTTCTTTTGACCACGACTGTATATCGGTATCGGGCAAAACTCAAGGCTCTAATATCTAATGTATACAGAACTCTAATTTGTTTAAATCTTTGGTGAAAGTCTGCGCTTCAATGAGTGCCAATTTATTTTTCTTCTCTAGCCATTGGCCTTCCGCACCAGGAGGAGATCGAGCGCATGTCCAGCTTCAGAGATCAGCTGGGAGAGGACTGGCTCCAGTACCAGCACCACCTAGACGCGGCACCGCCCATTGCCACTGCTGCGCATGGCCTACAAACCACAGTCACTGACAGCCTTGTGACGCCTCTGTACGCAAACCTGGATGTCCTTCCTCCGCCACTTCTCTCATCAGAGCTAAGTCTGCCAGCGCTTGAGATGGACACAGAACAAGAGACGGACTCCACGCTGCAGTGGCCCAGTCAGAATGCTCGGCACACTGAGTCCACGTTAGAAGAGGCAGAAATAGATGGTCAGGGAGCAGGCCAGGTCGGTTCACCTAGACCGAGTTTGGACACAGCGAGAGAGGAGAATAAGGATACCAAGGAGGAAGAAGATGAGGATTTGGGAGGTAATTATAAAAAAATATATTCTTTATGTTAGCAAACACGAGATGTGTTTTAGCACTGTCTTTCAGGCATGTGATTTTTCCGTGTAAAGTCGGAATTCCGTCTTTTTTAATCTCGGGGGAAAAAAAAAAAAGATCTCCCGTTTTTCCGGGTTTTTTTCCGACCCTAAATCAAGATTCGAGACGTAGTTTATATTACGCCGTAGTTGATTGGTCGACATGTTCCTTGTGACCAATCAGGACATCTGTTATGAATGATGACGTTAATAACGTCATCTTTCATAATGGTTATTACCGCCATTTTCCATATGTAAACGATGTCGGTTCTCGAGAGAAAGGACGCTTTACGAGTAAAAGAAATTGATAAACATGTCAAAAATAAGTTTCGATGGGACTGGATGGAAAGGGAAATCACTGACACTGTTGGGAAGAAGAAAGTTACGACTTTGTTCGGTGATTTTATTCGGAAAATCGATCGTCCCGGAAAGGTTTTGTGCACGTGGTGTCATGATAATATTGACTATGGATCACGAGGTTTCAAGGCTTTGGAAGTACATGCGAAACGCCAAAAACATATGGAACAACTTGAAGCAAGGAAAACCAACTTTTCACTAGCTGGTACTTTTGGATGTCAACCGAAAGTGACATCGAGAGGAAAGATCCACCCACAACCCACTTCAGTTGCAGACAGGGTTGTTAGTAATGAGGTAAGCTAAAAAATATTTGCTTGCAAAATACGCATGTTTGTTTTAAATATTAACCAATTATTGCTTTGCGAAATATAAATGGGTTTTTCTAAAAATAAAAAGCCACGTGAAAATATATTATGAAATGACAGAAATTCAAAGAGTCGCATTATTGACTCCAGTTAACAATTTATTTGAAATAAATTTGCATATAATACTATTTTGTAATATTAAGTTCTTATGTAGTCTGTTGAAACTATTGTCAGTGGTGTAACAATCTTGAAGGTAAATATTTTCACACTTGTTTCATGCAATATGTCAGTGTCCTCACATTATTATTATTTCCTATTTTCAAATATGAGTAAACAATACTAAACATGTTTAATTATTTTCATAAATTTATATCCTATTTTTGCGAAAAGAATGAAATGTTTACATTTGGTATTTTGTTATATTTATCCAAAAATCCAAAAAAGAAGCTACAAAAGCAGAGACCAAAAGGAAAATGCAGGCTGCTCAGAAATTTGCAAGGAAGGCTCATGTTAGGGCTCTCCGAGAAAGCTAATGTGTGAAGTGAACTGAAGTAATGTGGTAATACTGTAAATAAACTGTAAATAATATCACTGATCAATGTGACACATGTGGATGTGAAATGAACACAAGATGTAAATATTAGTGACTAAATACTGTTGGGACTGAACCATATACAGTGATTCATTATTATAATTGGGTTATGTATGTTCTATTAATGATGTTTTCATGTCTTTAAACACTAAAATATTTTCTTCAAATGGTGCTGTCTTTGTTAATTTTAGCATGTTAAATTGGTGAAAAACCAGGAGCTTGGAGCCTGGACCTGGCTGGGGGCCTTCGTCCCCCAGACCCCCGGAAATGTTTTCAGTTGTTTTCATTGTGGTCAAATCACATGCCTGGTCTTTGTTCCACAGTGGACCAGTGTCTTCCACTTCTTGTGGGTGTCATATCGGCCAATGAAGAGGAAGATGAAAGCCAGGAGGACAGGAAGAGGGAGGTCTTTCTGCGTGTCAAACAGGGTCATTTGCTGGAAGTGGATGTGCAGTCTGGCCAGGAGAGATGTCGGTTGGAACTGGACTGTCTGACCCGTGTTGAAGCCACAACAGCAACTTGGACCCATGGGGTGAGGGCACTTTTGTGGGCTGTACAGCCATAATGCAGAGCAGCTTTGTGAAGAAACATGCATAAATTCATTGAAATATACATCGTTGCCTCAGGAGACGGAAGCTGTGTTTCCAGCAGTGGAGGTGCAGTTCGACTCTATCAAGAAGGAAAAGAGGCGGAGACATTATGTGCTTCTGGATGACAACCCACAACAGGCACTTCAGGTTGTTAACACATGCATGCAACATTTCAACTGTTTTGCAACACACAAAAGAGAAAAAAACACTGACTCATACATCACCATGCAATATGTTTTGTTTTGTTGTTTCAGGACCTTGTCTAATTTGTGCTTTCATAAAACTTTCTTGACCAGGATCTAAGCGACGTCCTGTCACTTGTGGCGGAAGCCAATTGCCGCCGTGGCACGGAGATCGTCCCCAGCTCTGTTCTCCTGCAGTGCCTTCGTTGTGGGTCAGAGTTCACAGAGCCTGCAGCTAGAGCGAGGAGGAGGAAAGAGCTTATGATGCTGCCAGAGGGTGTGGATGTGCAGGAGGTCACTGAGTTGATGGAATGTGATGTGGGTGGCGAAGGTGAGTGTGATCAAGGAGCAAGTCTGGGTATGCAAAAGCAGAGAGTCAGCTATTGAGAACACCCTACATTTATTTCAAAATGGCTGTTCTAATATATGCTGTCTCCAGTTTGGTTAAAGTCGAAGATGGAAAACTCATCACTTGGCTTGTTTGTGAACAAAAACACTATCATGTGTTTTTTATCAAGGCTTTCCTTTAGCAGGATGTGAGGAAAGCATCCCAGATTTTAGCTCTCTCTGTCAATAAATTCGTACCTTCATAATCAACAGCAGACAGATAACAAGTCTGTCAGGAGCCACCTTTCAGTGATTTGGAAAAAGCTGACTTTAAGGACGTGTTCCGTCATGCACACAGAGAGCCTTACTTTGTTGTACAGATGTTTTTAAGATTACGTGGTACCAGCTGTGATTAGTTCACTTAAAAGTGCTTGAAGGTTTGTCAAACAAACACGGGTGTGTTCTCTTCAGGTGCTCATGGTTTTTCCCTAAAAAAAAATGTTCAAATCATTGAAATCTTTAAATTACCTGTAGGCGTGAATGGTTTTGAATGTTTTTATTTTTTAGGAAACCCTGATAGGTGTCTGGAATGTGGAAGTGATCACATAGTCCAACTGGTGGGCCAGCCTTTTCCTTACAGCAGTACACCTATCCAACATCAATCAAGGGCCGGAAGCGAAGAAGACAATAAGGTTTTGTTCATTTCTGGAATACTTTTTTTTCCCGTTAAATATACTTTGTAAAGTAATCGACTGCAATTGTGTTCTATGCGACAGGTAGATGCTAGTATTAGCAACAGTCCTGTTCTGGAAGAAGCTGCCACCACAGAGGACCCCACTTTTTTCACCGCACATGGGAGCTCTTTCTTCGCTGGAGAAGTCGGCACTGACCCCTGCTGCTTCTCCTACAATGCTGACAGTCAAAGCAAGGAGGATCTGGCTGGGAGCTACTGCTATGCTGCCATCTCTTCCACGCCGCCTGGCATCCACCCTGCAGGGAGATCCAACTCAACTGGTGTGTTTCGTGTACTGTACATTGAAAAAATCTTAGGCCAACACGTTACAATGTATGTGTTTCTAAGGATGTAATGTCCGTATATAACCAACATGTGATTCAAGCAAAGTAGAATTTGTATTTGTTTGGTATTTGTGTTTGTTGATGGTTGGCTTTTGAAGTTTTCTATGTACTTCCTGGTCCATGGAGGATGGCAAACATGACAGACACTAACATTTCCATTCAATGTCATTATCAACACATATTACTATTTACTCACTCTCCAAAATACGATTGGTTCTCCTTTTAACCTCCACGGTACAAAATCGTAATTGGTCATTTTGTGAAATCCTACAAACTTCCCTATGTCAAATTACTGCTGTTAAAAGCGTCATTTCGACAACATGGTTGGCCAAAACTCCTGTACCTTTTGAGATGGTTTTCTCAGCATTCAAACATGTTAAGATGCCTCTACCTTGAACATCTCCCCCACCCAGATGACTTGGATCTGCTGACTGAGGCGTTTGAGGCAGTCGACCATAGGCTGAAGCTTTTCTTAGATGTGGACATCTTCGAAGAGGAGGAGGAGCTAAGTTGCCTGCTAAAGGTGAGCATCTTTTGTGTTCACTTAGCAGTGACATTCTTACAAGATGAATGTTCATTTGTTTTATGTTTTGCCGTCAGACATCCCTTGTGAGATTCGGGGAGCCAGAGGAGTTTTCTTCCCTGGTAGTGGTGTCCGACAAGAGAATCTATGTTCTTGAAGTGACATTAGGGACAAGGTGAGTGTCGGAGGAAGATTAAGTTGTAGTAGGAAAGCTAGGGTGCTGTCATTTTTTGTGTCATTTAAATCAGTGGTCCCCAACCTTTTTTGCACCACGGACCGGTTGAATGTAGGCAATATTTTCAGGGACCGGTTTTCCACTTGTGCCAGACGAATACAGCAAAAATGAGTGCATGAAAAGTACAACTCCCTATAACGCTGAATTAGTAGGAGCCCTGGGCTTGTTCCTTTGCAATGAGATCTCCAGCGGGTTGATGGTAGTAAATACCATCAACCTGTTGGGGTCTGCAGATGGAAATCAGCCTTTGACTACAATCTGTCACATTTATTAGGGACCGAGTCCCTTTGGGACAGAGGACCCTATTGAATTTCTAGAGTTTTATTATTATACCGCCGCCTCTTTGAGCTGTAATTTGACCCCCTTAACATGCTTCAAAACTCACCAAATTGGACACACACATCAGGACTGGCGAAAATTGTGATCTAATCAAAAAACTAAACCCCAAAACTCCAAATTGCGCTCTAGCGCCCCCTAGGAAGAAAACACAGACAAAACTGCCTCTAACTCCCAGTAGGAATGTCTTAAAGACATGAAACAAAAACCTCTATGTAGGTCTCACTTAGACCTATATTGACACTGACAAGCCCCAGCAAAAATCAACAGGAAGTTTGCAATTCCCCCTTCAAAACAAAAGTTGCGTAAAAACAGTCACCTTTCTTCAAACATTATCTCCTCTGAGCGCGTTTGTCGTGTCGGCTTCAAATTAGCACAGGAGAGAGATTGAACCCTTCTGATTAAAAGTTGATGAAATAGTTATAATTACTGCTCCGGTTTGGATTTTATGAGCCCTCAAAGTCGGTCCTGTCCATCGCTGCTTGCAACTTTAATATTTTATATGTTCTTTAATGTGCATTGTATCAAGTCACAAAGTTATAACAAATGGCAATTTCCTATGAGGAGTTGTATTGTGCATCTATAAACAAGCTTATTGGTGTGTTTAGTGGGAAAGGCAAAAGTTAAGTCGGAGAAAATGAAGTTGTTTATAAATTATTGAATGTTTCTCCGCTGCCCGGTAGAAAATGCGTTACGGACCGGTACCGGTCCTCGGACCGGTACCGGTCCTCGGACCGGTGGTTGAGGACCACTGATTTAAATGACATGTGTATTAAGTAAAATTACAGCCCTTTATTTAATTTATACATTTTTTAAAGTTGAGTCATTTTGGAGTTGTGTGAATTCCCTCCCAGCAAAGAGCAGCTTTCTGATTGGCTCCAGAAGCGTGACTGCCACCCAATCATAGAGCTCAGCTACCTGGAGGTGGGGCTTGGCTCTCAGAGCATCCACATGGCATTTGACGTTGGAGAAGTCGGGGGCGTGGCCTACACCCTCCTGGTTCGGGACAGCATACGCTGCAAACGCTTCTTTGGCCAGTTGACAGGTAAGAAGGAAGGTTGGCCAAACGCAAGCAGAAAACACTTCCTGTTAAAAATGTGGAAAAACCCATAAAAGGATGACTTACATTGTGTGAAATAAACTCATTGACATTTTCTGCCCCACTTGCTGGTTAGACTGATCTCAGCATGGTGCTCTTGGGAATTTCATGCAAAATTAGGCGTGGACTAACTGTTCATTTCTGAAATTTAATATTAGTCATATTCCTCTACCTTCAGAAAACACTAATTTCCTAACCCAATGCTACATGTGTGATGCATAGATCTGTCCTGGATGCACTCGTCTGCGTGCGAGGACCAGCAGCCGGGAGAAAAACCTTTTATTAGGCTCCTGCTAAGCGCAGGAATGTATGCAATAATACGGCACATGATGATTTACAACCTCCTCTCTTTGAGTTAGCTGAAAAACATTTTGACTTGTTTGATTGGCACATATACAGTGAGCACCACTGAAGTAGGACATCTGCACGCAATTACATTGCCAGTGTACTACTTAAGGTGGACCAGGTATGAGGCGGGGAAATAAGTATTTCATCCCCTGCTGATTTTGTAGGTTTACCCCCCTTACAAAGATATGGTCCAGAATGTTTATGGTTGGTTTATTGTAATCAAGGGAGACCACATGTAAAAATAACAATAACAAATACTATAATCTATGAGGACCTTTGTATTTAATTGAAAATAAGTGCAGTGTTTGATCCTTTGTTGGCAAGCACAAATGTATGATGGTTCTTGTAGTAGGTCACCAAGGTTGCAAACATCTCAGGAGGGCCCTTTTAGAAGAAAAACAGCCCCAAAGCAAAATGGTTTCACCTCCATGTTGACAGTAGGGATGATGTCGGGGTCATAGTAAGCATTTCTCTGCCTCCAGACACGTTGAGTCGAGTTGATGATCTGACTACATTGTATTCTCCCAAGCCTTGTCAGAGCTATTCAGGTGTTGGTAGGCCAACTTTTGACGGGCGTGTACATGTCCCTTCTTGAGCAAAATTACAGTGAAGTGTGTAACTAATAGTCTTACTACACTCATCCTTACCACACAAGCCACAATCAAAGTATACTTACATTGCCCTTGATCACAAATGTCTCAAAGGGCTGCCAAGCTACAACAACATCCTGGGCTCAGATCCCACAACAGGGCAAGAATAAACTAAACCCAATGGGGACAACGAGAAACCTTGGAAGGGACCGCAGATGTGGGCAGTCTAGCAGGCGCATTTTGTACTAACTGAAATCATTTAATGCTAGATATAGGGAGACCTGAAAATATTACGTGGACAGTAATTGAGACGAGATGTAACAAATGCATGAATAATGATCTCAGAGTCGGTGGTGGACACAATTGGAAACATTTTGAATGATATTACGGAGATGAAAGAAAGCTGTTTTCATAACACTTTTAATGTGTGACTCAAACGAGAGTTGGGTCGAAGATAATACCGAGATTCTTTACAGATTCGCTTTGTATAATTGTTTCGTGGTCAAATGTTAAGAAGGTATTATTAAATAAGGTCTAGCAGGACCGATAATCAACATTTCCGTTTTCTTAGCGTCAAGATGTAGAAAGTCCATTGTTTAGTTTCATTTAGACACGCATATAGATGCTGAAGAGTGCAGGGCCAAGAACCGAACCCTGTGGAACTGCTCACATACTCCGAGGTCACATTGTTATGGGAGACGCACTGCATCCTGTCAGTAAGACAGGAGTTAAACAAAGAAAAGGCTAAGTCTGACATACCAATATGTGTTTTGACACATGCTAATAGAATTCTATGAATGACGGTATTGAAAGCAGCGCTGAGATCAAGAAGCAGCAACATGGATGACGCATCAGCATCCATAGTTAGCAATAGTTCATTAGTCACTTTTGCGAGGGCAGTGTCAGTAGAGTGATTTACCTTGAAACCAGACTGAAAGGGTTCACAGAGATTGTTAGATGCTAAGTTTTTATTTAGCTGCTGTGCAGCAATTTTTCGAGGATTTTCGAGATAAAGGGAAGGTGGGACATGTGCCCGTAGTTTACCATAAGGTCAGAATTGAGGTTAGGTCTTTTGAGCAGAGGGTGAATAACCACTGTTTTGAATGCTAAGGGAACAGTACCAGAGGAACGTGATAAGTTAATATTATTTAGCACTGATTGTCCTAATGTTACAAACAGCTTCTTGATAAGTTTCCCAGGAAGTAGTTTAGTTTATCATTCTTCTTCGGTCAATGGTCAACAAAATAAACAAACAGTTGTACATTCATAGATTGAAAAAGAAAATGTTGCAGACCGAAAGGGTTTAGGCTGAAGTTGAACACTTATTGCGCCTAACCCTATAAACAATGTCAAGTACAAGATGAACTTCCGAAAATTATGAAATCTCCTATGTACAACATATTATAAATACACATTATACACAACATAAACACAGTTAAATTATATACACAGTAAAGGCATGTGAAATATCCTTGTACACGTGTTAAACCTTTGCACCAATTATCAATCAATCAATGTTTATTTATATAGCCCTAAATCACAAGTGTCTCAAAGGGCTGTACAAGCCACAACGACATCCTCGGTACAGAGCCCACATATTATATACTATATACAAACAATTATACTTCCATTATTATTTATATCTCACATTTAGTTTTTAATCAATATTGATCATATGTGGGCTCTGTACCGAGGATGTCGTTGTGGCTCGTGCAGCCCTTTGAGACACTTGTGATTTAAGGCTATATAAATAAACATTGATTGATTGATTGATTGAACTACAGTGTTGATTCAAGAGTGGTATATTTTTTCCAAGACATTCGTCTTAAAGTGTTTTTTAAATGTGTGAATGGAACTGGAACATTTTAAGGAATCATCCAAGCTGTTCCACAGTTGAACCCCCCTGACAGAAACACATCTACTTTTTAAGCTCGTTCTTATGTTTGCTTTCCGAAAGACAGCTGAACCTCTGAGGTCATAGGGATTCTCTCTGGGTTTGAACCTCTCCTGTAGACACAGAGGCAGCATGTGGTTATGAGCTTTGTACGTCACAAGAGCAGTGTTGAGGTCAACAAGATCGTGCAGTTTTAATGTTTTTAATTTAATAAACAGATCATTGGTATGGTCATTATAATCCGCATAATTTACAATTCTAATCGCTTTCTTTTGAAGTAAGAATATAGAGTTGATGTTTGATTTGTAATTGTTACCCCAGATTTCAACACAATGATTAAGATATGGGAGTACGAAATAATTATATAACATGTTAAGAGCCTTTTGATTTACAGATATTTTGATTTTATGTAACATAGCAATAATTTTTGCCATCTTTGTCTTAAGTATATTTATGTACAGTTTCCAATTTAATTTATCATCTATATAGATTCCCAAAAATGTTGTTGAATACACCCTTTCTATCTCCATATCATCAATTCTTATATGACACTGTATGTTATTTTTCCTATTTCCAAAAATTATATATTTTGTTTTATTTAGGTTGATTGATAGTTTATTGGCATCAAACCATTGTTTTAGTATGTGGAGTTCACTCTCTACAGTCTCTAAGAGTTGGCCAAGGTCTTGTCCAGAACAGTACAGACTTGTATCATCAGCAAAGAGAATACAGTTGAGTTTTTTTTAAAGGTTTTACAGATATTGATATACAATAAAACAATGTTGGTCCCAGTACAGAACCTGTAGGTCAAGTAAACATGTTGTTTGTTTTTTCCCACTTACGAATCGCCGGCGTTTCGCTAATGTTGTTTCTTCAAAAGAGAGAGATTATTTTGGACCTCATTATTTGTCGTACATACATTCGTATCTGCGTTAATAGAACCCAGTTTGAGCTAGCACGGGCTATCTTTAATCCCCTTTCTAATGAATTACATGTTCTTAGTAAAGAATTGCATAAAGTCATCAGCGGAGTGAATGGAGCTACTGGAAGAAGTCCTTTGTTGGGTTAGCAACGCTACTGTACTAAACAAATATTTAGGATTGTTTTTATTGAGGCGAATGAGATTTGAGTATTAATTAGTTTTAGCTGTGGTGCGAGCGTATTCATAAGTTATTAAACTATCACTCCATTCTTGTTGGAAAACCTCAAGTTTAGTCGCACGCCATTTGCGTTCCAGCATTCTACATGATAGTTTAAGAGCTCTGGTTTCTTCTGTGAACCAGGGGGACGTCAATGGCATTGGGCAGGGCATCGTTAAAGTTGGTAGTGAAGTTATCAATACAATTGGGCTGTATCGATAACTAAAAAAAAAAGAATGATGGTTATGGGAAGCAGAAAAAAAACTTAGTTCATTTGAACTATTTTCCCTAAAATACACATTGAGGCTATAAAGTGTGGTATATTTGATTACTCAGTTAATGAAAAAATCGAATTAATACTTTACTAAAATTATCGATAGTTGCAGCCCTAATTTGAATGGAAGAGGTTGTGTGTATGATATGTGTCTTTTATCCACACGCAGGTGGACTTGGCTTGGCCTTCTATGGGCTTTTTGGTGCGTGTGTTTTGCGTTTTGGTGCTTTTTATGTGACTAGCTGTTCTCCGGCAGGAGGCTTCAGAGTGGGGACTACAATAGCCTACTGGTGACGTTCTGGGTACTGATGGAACATTTTTGGGTGTTGACTTGGTCTCATGGTGTCAAGAAATGGGCCGCATGATTAAGAATTTCTAGGCGCAGTCAGGGCGTTGAGGGGATCCGGTTTGGTGGCTGTTGGATTAGGTCTGTACTTTTTGTGGATGATGTGGTCCTGATGGCTTCATCCGGCCAGGATCTTCAGCTCTCACTGGATCGGTTCGCAGCCGAGTGTGAAGCGACTGGGATTGGAATCAGCACCTCCAAGTCTGAGTCCATGGTTCTCGCACGGAAAAGGGTGGAGTGCCATCTCCGGGTTGGGGAGGAGATCTTCCCCCAAGTGGAGGAGTTCAAGTACCTCAAAGTCTTGTTCACGAGTGAAGGAAGAGTGGATCGTGAGATCGACAGGCAGATCGGTGCGGCATATTCAGTAATGCGGACGCTGTATCGATCCGTTGTGGTGAAGAAGGAGCCGAGCCGGAAGGTAAAGTTCTCTATTTACCGGTCGATCTACGTTCCAATCCTCACCTATGGTCATGAGCTTTGGGTTATGACCGAAAGGACAAGATCACGGGTACAAGCGGCCGAAATGAGTTTCCTCCGCCGGGTAGTGGGGCTCTCCCGTAGAGATAAGGTGAGAAGCTCTGTCATCTGGGAGGAGCTCAAAAGTAAAGCCTCCACATGGAGAGGAGCCAGATGAGGTGGTTCAGGCATCTGGTCAGTATGCCACCCAAACGCCGCCCTAGGAAGGTATTTCGGGCACGTCCGACCGGTAGGAGGCCACAGGGAAGACCCAGGACACGTTCGGAAGACTATGTCTCCCGGCTGGCCTGTGAACGCCTCGGGATCCCCTGGGAGGAGCTGGACGAAGTGGCTGAGGAGAGGGAAGTCTGGGCTTCCCTGCTTAGGCTGCTGCCCCTGCAACCTGACCTTGGATAAGTGGAAGAGGATGGATGGATGGATTAAGAGTACCATTAGATTGTTGGCCCATTCGGGGCTCACACATCCTTGTAAATCAAATACTTTCCAATTGTAAATATAAAAACAGACCATTTATCTTTCAAGACTGTGTGATCTATTACAAAAAAGGTGTGTTGAGGTTCTATTACTTTAACCGAGATAATCTGAAAACCTGTATTTTTTGTCTTTCTTCAGCATAATGACCTTTTTAAAAATCCTTTTGTGAGGTGTATGCATTCAAATTTTACTGTGAAACTTTGCTGCAGAAATCCACCCCAGCTTGTTGTAGTTGCCAAATCTGATGACACCCTACTGTTCTTGAAAGTACGCATGACTCCTTATTGTGCTGTAGACATTTTCTCACCTGTTGCCTCTATTGTGCTGCAATAGTACACCTGCAACCAGAGACACACAGTAGCAACAATAGTCTTATACTTCTCACCTCTTTTCCATGAAGATTTGGGTGTGTACAGACTTATTATCATGGTTTTGTTTTTTAGTCAGTCGGGTATTTGCTTTTATTCTTTGAGCTGAATAGATTTGTTACGTGAGGTCAAGTGAATTAGGGCCCTGCTCAAGTGACGTTCTTCTCTTGTAGTGCAACCTCCATTTTTGTTTGTGCTTTTTCTGACACTTGCTCCAAATGTGGTATTTCCTGTTAGGAATCGTGCGTGAGATGGCACACAAGTCCAACAGCAAACTGAAGTCCATCTCGACCACCAGGCTCAACCCTCTGCACCATCTCTGGTAACTTCCGTTCCCCCATGTGCTAATGAGCTAATTTGTATGCACATGCAAGAACACATCTTTTCTCCATTACATTCAGCTTTTTTAGACTTCATCTTGTAGCATAACCCTGCTAAATTAGCTGGTAAACCACACTTTAATTTGAACCATGTGTTGCGCAGCGAGACCTGCGTGTGCTGTTGTGCTGTTTGTTGTTAGCCACCTTTTATTGGATGTTTTCGTCGGTTCAAACATACATCAGCAGTCCTTTCTCTCCGCTGGAGAGGAACATGAACGGTTGATCTTACAAAAGATTATTAACATTTCACACAGACTCTTGTTTGCAACACAAAGAATATTCATCACATTCCTGAGGCGTTTACAGTCCCAACTAATAATAATATGTGCTTAGAAAACAAAAAAAGTCATACGATAGTCATTTGACAAAAATAAAGATAATGCAATAACTAACAGGGTTCCAAAAAAAATAAAAGCACAACCTAAAATTCCAGGCTATTTCAACAAAGATAATAAAGATGTTTGCGACAAAACTGAGAAATTACAATACCCACACTGCAAAAAGTCAGTGTTCAAAAACAAAAACAAAAACAAAAAATACTAAAATTAGGGATATTTTATTTGAACTAAGCAAAATTATCTGCCAATAGAACAAGAAAATTCGGCTTGTCAAAACTTTCCAAAACAAGTAAGATTAGCTAACGTCAATAAACCCAAAAATACCTTAAAATAAGTATATTCTCACTAATAACAAGTGCACTTTTCTTGGTAGGGAAAAAAAGAGACCTTTTTGCTCAATATGTTGAAAAATATTCTTAAATTAAGTCAATCAATCAATCAATCAATGTTTATTTATATAGCCCTAAATCACTAGTGTCTCAAAGGGCTGTACAAGCCACAACGACATCCTCGGTGTCGAGTGGGTCTGATATAATATTGTGAAAGTCCAACACATCAGCGAAAGTCCAGTCCATGGTGGGGCCAGCGGGAACCATCCCGAGTGGAGACGGGTCAGCAGCGTAGAGACGTCCCCATCTGATGGACAGGCTAGCGGTCCACCCCGGAGCAGAGTAGAAAAGAAAAGAAAAGAAACGGCAGATCAACTGGTCTAAAAAGGGAGTCTATTTAAAGGCTAGAGTATACAAATGAGTTTTAAGATGAGACTTAAATGCTTCTACTGAGGTAGCATCTCTAACTTTTACCGGGAGGGCATTCCATAGTATTGGAGCCCGAATAGAAAACGCTCTATAGCCCGCAGACTTTTTTTGGGCTCTGGGAATCACTAATAAGCCGGAGTTCTTTGAACGCAGATTTCTTGCCGGGACATATGGTACAATACAATCGTCAAGATAGGCAGGAGCTTGACCGTGTAGTATTTTATACGTAAGTAGTAAAACCTTAAAGTCGCATCTTAGGTGCACAGGAAGCCAGTGCAAGTGAGCCAGTATAGGCGTAATATGATCAAACTTTCTTGTTTTTGTCAAAAGTCTAGCAGCCGCATTTTGTACCATCTGTAATCTTTTAATGCTAGACATAGGGAGGCCCGAAAATAATACGTTACAGTAATCGAGACGAGATGTAACGAACGCATGGATAATGATCTCAGCATCGCTTGTGGACAAAATGGAACGAATTTTAGCGATATTACGGAGATGAAAGAAGGCCGTTTTAGTAACACTCTTAATGTGTGACTCAAACGAGAGAGTTGGGTCGAAGATAATACCAAGATTCTTTACCGAGTCGCCTTGTTTAATTGTTTGGTTGTCAAATGTTAAGGTGGTATTATTAAATAGATGTTGGTGTTGAGCAGGACCGATAATCAGCATTTCCGTTTTCTTAGCGTTGAGTTGCAAAAAGTTAGCGGACATCCATTGTTTAATTTCATTAAGACACGCCTCCAGCTGACTACAATCCGGCGTGTTGGTCAGCTTTAGGGGCATGTAGAGTTGGGTGTCATCAGCATAACAGTGAAAGCTAACACCGTATTTGCGTATAATGTCACCTAGCGGCAGCATGTAAATACTAAAGAGTGCAGGGCCAAGAACTGAACCCTGGGGAACTCCGCACGTTACCTTAACATAGTCCGAGGTCACATTGTTATGGGAGACACACTGCATCCTGTCAGTAAGATAAGAGTTAAACCAAGACAAGGCTAAGTCTGACATCCCAATACGCGTTTTGATACGCTCTAATAAAATATTATGATCAACAGTATCGAAAGCGGCGCTAAGATCAAGAAGCAGCAACATAGATGAAGCATCAGAATCCATCGTCAGCAATAGATCATTAGTCATTTTTGCGAGGGCTGTCTCCGTAGAGTGATTTGCCCTGAAACCGGATTGAAAAGGTTCACAGAGATTGTTAGTCACTAAGTGTTCATTTAGCTGCTGTGCGACAATTTTTTCGAGAATTTTCGAGATAAACGGTAGGTGGGACACCGGCCGGTAGTTCACCATGAGGTCAGGATCGAGGTTAGGTCTTTTGAGTAGAGGATGAATAACCGCTTTTTTGAATGCTAGAGGAACAGTACCAGAGGAAAGTGATAGGTTTATAATATTTAACACTGATGGACCTAATAAAACAAAAAGCTCCTTGATAAGTTTCCCAGGAATTGGGTCAAGTAAACATGTTGTTTGTTTTGTCCCATTTACACATTTTAACAATTCCTCCAATGTTATTTCATCAAAGAGAGAGAAACTATTTTGGAGGGCAATGTCCGTCGTATATACAGTCGTATTTGTGTTAATAGAACCCAGTTGTGGCTGGGATGCATTGTCTTTAATCTCTTTTCTGATGAGTTCAATTTTCTTATTAAAGAAATTCATAAAGTCATCTGCTGAGTGGGTGGAGCTACTGGGAGGAGTCCCTTGTTGGGTTAGCGATGCTACTGTACTAAACAAAAATTTAGGATCATTTTTGTTGAGGTGGATGAGATTTGAGTAATATTTAGCTTTAGCTGAGGTAAGCATGCGTTTATAAGTTATTAAACTATCACTCCATGCTTGATGGAAAACCTCAAGTTTAGTCGCACGCCATTTGCGTTCCAGCTTTCTACATGATAATTTCTGGGCTTTAGTTTCTTCTGTAAACCATGGGGTACGCCTTTTAGGGGCCCTTTTTAGCTTTAGCGGTGCTACAATATCAATGGTGTCGCGCAGGGCGTCGTTAAAGTTGTTAGTGAGGTTATCAATAGAGCCCACATAATTTGGGAAAGGTGCCATTACTGAAGGCAGTAGGTCAGTAAGAGTCGTCGTTGTGGCAGTATTAATGTTGCGGCTGCTATAGTAGTTATTATTATTATTATTAGTTTGTTGACAATGAGTCCGAACTTCGAATTTTATAAGGTAATGATCGGACATTACTTTAGTGTACGGGAGTATCGTAACTTTAGAGGTGGTGACACCCCTGACAAGCACTAGATCTATCGTATTACCGTTGCGATGCGTGGGTTCATTTATTATTTGTGTAAGACCACAGCTATCAATTATAGTCTGGAGCGCCACGCATGGAGGGTCCGATGGGGTATTCATATGGATGTTAAAGTCTCCCATTATGATTATATTGTCGGCGTGCGTCACTAGATCAGCAACGAACTCTGAAAATTCATTGATAAAGTCCGAATAGGGCCCAGGGGGGCGGTAGATGACAGCCAGGTGGAGAGGCAGCGGTGTGACAAACCTCATAGTGAGCACCTCAAACGAGTTATATTTATTATTTAGGTCCGAGGTAAGGCTAAAGTTTTTGTTGTATATTAGTGCAACACCCCCTCCCCTTTTTATGGGGCGGGCAATATGCGTTCCCGCATAGCCAGGAGGAGACGCCTCACCCAGCGCAAAAAATTCATCTGGTTTGAGCCAGGTCTCGGCTAAACCAACGACATCAAGATTGTTGTCTCTGATGACTTCATTAACTAATAACGTTTTGGAAGACAATGACCTTATGTTTAAAAAGCCCATATTATAGGTAGTGGGCTGTTTTGAGGAGTTTTTGTTGAAAGTATCCGTAGTAGCAATATTAATAATGTTACGTTTATTATGCATAGTGCACTTTAAATAATTTCGACCATATCTAGGAATTGATATGACAGGAATTTTTAGATTGTTTGCCACCTCAGTAAAATGCATGTCCACCTCTGACGCAGAAAAAACATTATGTGAGTTGTATATTATTCTAGAAGAATTGCTATGTGTGCAGGGATTATCCAGCCTGGCGCTGGCTAGTTCTAGCTTAACAGACTCCTTATTAGCGCTTCTTTGTGGATTAGCATTTAGCTTTTTCGTTAGCCCCGCTAACAACAAAGCATTTAGCTTTGTTGTTAGCCCCGCCCGACACCCCCGCTTCTGCTTCCGAGCGCACCGCTTACGTCTCTTTCGCTGACCGTCTCCGCTGGTAGTCGACGCCGCTGCTTCAAAGGCCACTGCTGGATGTAGCTCGCGAAGAATTCCCAAGCTAGCGAGCAGGTCCATCGTACACGCATCTATCAGCCCAAAATGGCCCGATCTCTCCACATCCAGAATTGTAAGTCGGTCGTAAGTGATCACGGAGTGAACACGCTGTGAGCCAGCCATGAAATTGACTGAATTGAGGGGTATTTTTGCCCTCACTTCCAGGAGCGCTCGCACGAAGCCGCTGCTCTGAAGCGCAGCCATCTTGGATGGATTGGAAGTAAATGCTTGTGCCATTATCTTGACATAATGATATGCGCTCGGCATCATGATTTTTTTTTCATGCTTGAAGTAAGAAATTATTACTTTAAAAAAGTAGTTTTATACTTGTGAGTGTTAATGACACAGCTTTGCGTCAGTTGATATTCTAGTTTCAAGCATGTTTTACTCAATATAGGTCATCAAATCTCAGCAACAAGCTGTAATATCTTACTAAGATCATTTAGGACCAAAACCCTTAAAACAAGTAAAACACTCCAACATAAAATCTGCTTAGTGAGAAGAATTATCTTATCAGACAGAAAATAAGCATATATCACCCTTATTTGAGATATTTCATCTTACTTAGATTTCAGTTTTTGCAGTCTTTCTGTGTGAAGTTTACATGTTCTCCCCGTGACTGCCTGGGTTCCCTCCTCATACTCAGGCTTCCTCCCACCTCCAGAGACATGCACCTGGGGATAGGTTGTTTGGCAACACTAAATTGGCCCTAGTGTGTGAATGTGAGTGAATGTTGTCTGTTTATCTGTGTTGGCCCTGCGATGACGACTTGTCCAGGGTGTACCCCGCCTTCTGCCCGAATGCCACTGGGATAAGCTCCAGCCACCCCTGCGACCCCGAGAGGGACAAGTTTAGACAATGGATGGATAGAAATTATTTTAATCATTTTTTTGTAAACATCAGCCCTACTTTAGCTTAACCAAGGGTCTGCAACTCTTTCATGCCTTTTGTCTCAACTCCCATTGGCCTTGACGTAACATGTCAATAAATAGAATAGTGGCTTTTAATTTTAATGTATTTTATTTTATTTATTTAGTTGATTTTATTGTACCAGTTGTTATTTTGGGGAGTTTGGTCATTGTCATATAAAAATAAAACCTCTTAATATTTTTTCGAACAAAATGTACATCACACCCCTCTACTTCATCTTTTGCTGACTAGCAATTGTATTATTTTTGGTCAATCCCACGGGTAAGATAGCAATAGACAAATAAAAAAAGTAACATTTAACGCATCATGGACAGAAATAATTTGCTTTCGCTGTTAGTGAGGTTGGTGTACCTGTGTGCTTAATATATCGGGGAGAAAATAGCAAACAACAAAAAAATCAAATGTTGAAAGACTTTTCCAGAACAAACGCACAACATTCGCGGAAAAATACCCAGCTGGAGATCACTGAAAAAGAGCAGTTTCGGAACTGCTGCAGAAAGCTGATCAGAGCAAAAATACCTGGTGAATCGTTTTCTGTCTAGTGTTTGATTTCATAAATGCTATAGCCTAAGTGTAATGAAACTATATAAGTGGTGTTATTGTCATTTTAGGGATCAAACTAGGGTTGCAACAACTAATCGATTAAAATCGATTATAAAAATAGTTGGCAATTAATTTAGTCATCGATTCGTTGGATCTATGCTATGCGCATGCGCAGAGGCTACTTTTTTTTAAAATTAATTAATTAATTTATTTATTTTATTTATAAACCTTTATTTATAAACTGCAACATTTACAAACAGCTGAGAAACAATAATCAAAATAAGTATGGTGCCAGTATGCTGTTTTTTTTCAATAAAATACTGGAAAGGATGGAAATGTAGTTGGTCTCTTTTATCCGATTATTAATCGATTAATCGACGTAATAATCGACAGATTAATCGCTTATCAAATTAGTTGTTAGTTGCAGCCCTAGATCAAACCGAGTTTGCGGCTCGAGGTGGGTTTTATATGGTGGGAAATGTGCTCAAATGGCTCTTTGTATGCTCAAGGTTGCCGACCCATGGGCTAAAAAAATACCAAAAGTTAAAAGTTGATAATAGAATTGGAGAAACAATAATAGATAAATAATAGTATATTTCTTGTTAAAGTGGACGAAATTGAAATATTACAAATTGCAAGGCTGTGTCTAAATAAGACTTTAAGCGACTGTGTTGGCATAAGCATGTCATTCATAGATAGATAGATAGTACTTTATTGATTCCTTCAGGAGAGTTCCCTCAGGAAAATTAAAATTCCAGCAGCAGTGTATCAGAATTGAGAACAAATTTAAAAAGTAAAAATGTAAAATTGGGGGTTTAAATGGAAATAAAATAGAACATATAACAATAAGAATAAAAATAAAAAGCAAAAATAAAAATATAACAGCACAAATAAGAATATAACAAGAGAAACTAGGCAGTAGTGACCATGTTATGAAAATGTAAATGCACTTAAAAAAAATATGTTATTGTTTTGCATCCCCTGTCATCCTAGTCATCCTTCATAAAGAGCATCATATATTTACTTATTGAACCGTTCACATACATTTGTAATTTGTCAGTCATGAAAGGAGTATTCCAAGTTCATATGGAAGCTGCTAAAATAATACCACTTTACAAAGGTGGAAACAAGCATAAGTACTCGACTTACAGACCAATATCACTGCTTCCACAGTTTTCAAACATCTTAGATATATTTTTTTTGCTGTTAGGTTGAATAAATTCATAAACAGATATAATATTTTAAGCAGTAGTCAATATGGGTTCCGTCCTAATCACTCAACCGCAACTCCGAAACAAGATAAAATACAAATAACCATATTTTTCTGACTTTAAGTCGCAGTTTTTTTCATAGTTTGCGACTTACTGTATACTCAGGAGCGACTTATGTGTGAAATTATTAACACATTACCGTAAAATATCAAATAATATTGTTTAGCTCATTCACGTAAGAGACTAGACGTATAAGATTTCTTGGGATTTAGCGATTAGGAGTGACAGATTGTTTGGTAAACGTATAGTATGTTCTATATGTTATAGTTATTTGAATGACTCTTACCATAATATGTTACGTTAACATACCAGGCACGTTCTCAGTTGGTTATTTATGCCTCATATAACGTACACTTATTCAGCCTGTTGTTCACTATTCTTTATTTATTTTAAATTGCCTTTCAAATGTCTATTCTTGGTGTTGGCTTTTATCAAATACATTTCCCCAAAAAATGCTTATACTCCAGTCCGACTTATATATGTTTTTTTCCTTCTTTATTATGCATTTTCGCATTTTATGCGACTTATACTCCGGAGCGACTTATAGTCCGAAAAATACGGAATATCAAAATGATACTTAAAAGGGAAATACTAAACGTTAAAAGTATATCAGACAGACCTTTACGAAGTGATCACTGCAAACTTGTGCGTTCTTTGACTCTGCCTTTTTTGGCTGGAGTGCCACTTTTCTCGTCATCTCTCGTAAACTCTTGACATCTTTCGTCCTTCTTGATTACCTCTAGAGGAACTGTGAAGAAACTTGTATCCTTTCCGCGATTTGAACAGTTCTAACAGCCTAAAGCACATCAAGCATAGGTCATTTTTCGTCAAGAAAGGCAAAATGCCACCCAGAACGCTATGACACCAGATGCCACTTCAAGCCTTGATAGTTAATGAGCCGGACGTGACGTCAGGTGAATACAACCTATACCGTTTGTTATGTATGTCAATGGTATTACTATGGTTTCCAAACTGTTTAAGTGTATTTTATGTGGAGACGACACAACCTTATTTTATTCAGGACAAAATATTGAAGATATGATAAAGGTAGTTGAAATTTATCAAAATGATTTGGTATTAATAGGCTATCATTGAATACTGGTAATACAACGTTCATGATTTGTTGTTGAAGTACGAAAAGTGTGGATGCCTCATTATATGTCAAAAGAGTTGGGATTCAAAGAATAAAAAATATTACCGGTAGTTTTTGAGTGTTACGATTGACAAAAATGTGTCATGGAAATCACATAAGTTATACAAAGATTAAAATATCGTAAACTATTTCTATTTTACACAAAGTGAAGGAATTGCTCAAATAAAAAAAAAGCATTGTATATTTTGTATAATTCACAGATTGTTTTACTATATATTTGACATACTTTATTGAAGTGTTGAGTAATGCCTGTAAAACATACTTAAATCAAATCTTCCTTTTACAGAAGAAGGCTGTAAGAGTCAATAATAAAAAAGCATACATGGAACCTACAAACCCAATATTCAAAAAGCTAAACCTCTTTAAATACAATAGCCTAACAATTATAAAATATTGTATGAATCATTGGCTTGTAATTTCGTAGGTTGAACAACAAATGCTGTAGTTGTGTGAATAGGGGGAAGATGTTGTGAGTGTATACTTCTTTCTGCTAGTTTTCATTCCTAATTTAGTTTAATGTTATGTTGATTACTTTTTGTTGTATTTTAATTAATTAAATGAAATAAGAAAATGAAAATGTAACTGAGTAACAGGATATGATAACGACGATAGCATAGGTAGAATCCCAACTCTTGTATTGCCTAAAGCACCACCATGTAACATCTCTGGTTATTTACCCGAGCAGCAGCCAACACTGCATGTGCGTCACTCATGTTCCTGTGTTCTTTTCCTCTGCCAGGCCTCTCGTGTGTGAAGACATCCAGGCAGACGTGGAGGACGGCCAGCTGCAATTTTGCTACATTCTGGCATTTTTGCTGCAAGGTTAGCTAGCCACCTGTATCGCTTCATCGTCATATATATATATATATATATATATATATATATATATATATATATATATATATATATATATATATATATATATATATATATATATATATACGTGTATGTGTGTGTGTATATATTTGTGTGCGTGTGTGTGTGTGTATATATGTATACATAAATACATACACACACATATATATATATATATGTATACATATATACATACACACACATATATATATTTATATATGTATGTGTATATATATATATATATATTTATATATACATATGTATGTATATATATATATGTGTATACATATACTGTATATATATACATATATATATATGTATGTATGTATATATACTGTATATGTATACATATTTGTATACATATATATTAGAGATGTCCGATAAATGCTTTAAAATGTAATATCGGAAATTATCGGTATCGTTTTTTTTATTATCGGTATCGTTTTTGTTGTTGTTGTTTTTTTTGTTTTTTTTATTAAATCAACATAAAAAACACAAGATACACTTACAATTAGTGCACCAACCCAAAAAACCTCCCTCCCCCATTTACACTCATTCACACAAAAGGGTTGTTTCTTTCTGTTATTAATATTCTGGTTCCTACATTGTATGTATATTTATACATATATTTATTTATATGTATGTATATTTATACATATATTTATATATATGTATATACAGTATATAAATGTATATATGTATATTTATCCATCCATCCATTTTCTACCGCTTGTCCCTTTTGGGGTATATATATATATATATATATATATATATATATATATATATATATATATATATATATATATATATATATATATATATATATATACACATATATATATATATATATATATATATATATATATATATATATATATATATATATATATATATATGTGTATATATATATATATGTATATATATATGTGTATATATATATATATGTATATATATATGTGTATATATATATATATATATATATATATATATATATATATATATATATATATATGTATGTATGTATGTATGTATGTATGTATATATGTACAGTATGTATGCACACAAGCTTTTTGATTTATATATATGATTTATATAATTCATAAATTGCAGAGGGCAATATCAAGTCATTAATCGATACTAGAAGGATTAAAATGATTTTTTTTTTTTTTAAAAGCATTTTTAATTGTTTTTGTTAATGTTTTGTTTATAATATTCTGAGAATAAATCCCTGGACACATGAGGACTTTGAGGGGAAAAACCAAATTTCAAAGTTTTTGATTTTCTTTAGTTCTTCTGTATTATTGACTTTTTTTTTCTCAAACAACTGTTATGTATCCAACCATCCATCCATTTTCTACCGCTTGCCTCTCGAGGTTGTGGGGGTGTTGGAGCCTATCCCAGCTGCGTTCGGGCGGAAGGCGGGGTACACCCTAGACAAGTCGCCACCTCATCGCAGGGCCAACACAGATAGACAGACAACACTCACACTCACACACTAGGGCCAATTTAGTGTTGCCAATCAGCCTATCCCCAGGTGCATGTCTTTGGAGGTGGGAGGAAGCAGGAGTACCCGTAGGGAACCTAGGCAGTCACGGGGAGAACATGCAAACTGCACACAGAAAGACCCCGAGCCCGGGGATCAATTGTGAGCCACATGCACTAACCCCTGTGCCACCGTGCTTCCACAATTGTATGTAATAAAAGCAAATAAGGAACTGGTTAACATATTGGGCTGAAATTGTGAAACTGCCAATAGCACTCACCATAAATAATGACAACAATTTGAAATTCGTGATTAGCATAGTTGTCAGCCAATCTCACCCATGGATTATCAGAATCTGCAGCAAAAATCGGAACACAACTAATATTGCGTCATATGTGAATGGCGTGTCGTTTACTTGTGCTGGTGGTGCAAAACACTGCACCCTGTGAGCAGCTTCAAACATACATCGGTGGAATTTGGAGTTCTGCCGTTTGAGCGTGTCTGGATCTGCTCTGCTTGTGTGATACCAAATGTATCTGACATGTCACTCTACACCAACACCTTGTTTGCAAACAGAAAGTGCAACGGTCAAACACATTTGTTTTTCTGACTTTAACATCACCCCATTCGAAAGTCCCCACTAATTAAACAATGTTTTATTGGATTAAATGACTTTATGTGTTATTCCAGGCGACATGTGGTTGCCAACGACTGTGCTGGTGACTCGAGAGACTCTGTACTTGCTGAGGGAGGATCACCAGTGGAGGAAGAGCACAAACCCGACGACGGTCAACGGCAAGCAGGAACCGAGCAGCGGGGGCTTCTCCATTCTGGAAACGCTGCCTATCAGCTGTGTGAGCTCGGTCCACATGTGGCCTAGTGAGCAGCGTCAGATGGACGTCAAGCTGTACGACGAGGTGAGCCATTCTTGAAATTGTAATACAAACCCTGT
Source organism: Entelurus aequoreus (assembly GCF_033978785.1). Classification (NCBI taxonomy): domain Eukaryota; kingdom Metazoa; phylum Chordata; class Actinopteri; order Syngnathiformes; family Syngnathidae; genus Entelurus; species Entelurus aequoreus. Next base: position 95,967,559 of record NC_084731.1, read on the forward strand.
TTCCATATGAGTTGGGAAATTGTGTTAGATGTAAATATAAACGGAATGCAATGATTTGCTAATCATTTCCAACCCATATTCAGTTGAATATGCTACAAAGACAACATATTTGATGTTCAAACTGATAAACTTTTTTTTTTTTTGCAAATAATCATTAACTTTAGAATTTGATTCCAGCAACACGTGACAAAGAAGTTGGGAAAGTTGGCAATAAATACTGATAAAGTTGAGGAATGCTCATCAAACACTTATTTGGAACATCCCACAACAGGCAAATTGGGAACAGGTGGGTGCCATGATTGGGTATAAAAGTAAATGCTCAGTCATTCACAAACAAAGATGGGGCGAGGGTCACCACTTTGTCAACAAATGCGTGAGCAAATTGTTGAACCGTTTAAGAAAAACCTTTCTCAACCAGCTATTGCAAGGAATTTAGGGATTTCACCATCTACGCTCCGTAATATCATCAAAGGGTTCAGAGAATCTGGAGAAATCACTGCACGTAAGCAGCTAAGCCCGTGACCTTCTATCCCTCAGGCTGTACTGCATCAACAAGCGACATCGGTGTGTAAAGGATATCACCACATGGGCTCAGGAACACTTCAGAAACCCACCGTCAGTAACTACAGTTGGTCGCTACATCTGTAAGTGCAAGTTAAAACTCTCCTATGCAAGGCGAAAACCGTTTATCAACAACACCCAGAAACGCCGTCGGCTTTGCTGGGCCCGAGCTCATCTAAGATGGACTGATACAAAGTGTAAAAGTGTTCTGTGGTCTGACGAGTCCACATTTCAAATTGTTTTTGGAAACTGTGGACGTCGTGTCCTCCGGACCAAAGAGGAAAAGAACCATCCGGATTGTTATTGGCGCAAAGTTGAAAAGCCAGCATCTGTGATGGTATGGGGGTGTATTAGTGCCCAAGACATGGGTAACTTACACATCTGTGAAGGCGCCATTAATGCTGAAAGGTACATACAGGTTTTGGAGCAACATATGTTGCCATCCAAGCAACGTTACCATGGACGCCCCTGCTTATTTCAGCAAGACAATGCCAAGCCACGTGTTACATCAACGTAGCTTCATAGTAAAAGAGTGCGGGTACTAGACTGGCCTGCCTGTAGTCCAGACCTGTCTCCCATTGAAAATGTGTGGCGCATTATGAATCCTAAAATACCACAAGGGAGACCCCCGGACTGTTGAACAACTTAAGCTGTACATCAAGCAAGAATGGGAAAGAATTCCACCTGAGAAGCTTCAAAAATGTGTCTCCTCAGTTCCCAAACGTTTACTGAGTGTTGTTAAAAGGAAAGGCCATGTAACACAGTGGTGAACATGCCCTTTCGCAACTACTTTGGCACGTGTTGCAGCCATGAAATTCTAAGTTAATTATTATTTGCAAGAAAAAAATAAAGTTTATCAGTTTGAACATCAAATATCTTGTCTTTGTAGCATATTCAACTGAATATGGGTTGAAAATGATTTGCAAATCATTGTATTCTGTTTATTTTTACATCTAACACAATTTCCCAACTCATATGGAAACAGGGTTTCTAAATGTTAGCGAGAATCCACTTGATTGACGGCTCTTTCTTTCCATCTTCAAGACGCAGAAAGAGGAGAAGACCTGGCGCGTGCGCTCTGAAAGCTTCGAGCTCCTGCAGTCTCTGCTGGCATGGGTCAGAACACAGTGGGAGGATATGTTTGGTGTCCGGCTGCTCACCAGCGAACACGAAAAAGAGACCTAATAAGAGGCAGGAAATGTCATCTGTATTTGCTCTCTGCACAGAAAAAAAATCAAGTTCAAATGAAGCAGGCCTTCTATCCTTCAGGCATTCTGGCACCCAGATGGAGGCTTGGGACGTTGGAACGATGAAGTGTGTTTTTGTTTTCTTGTACTCGTGGAACTCCAAATGTTCTTTTATTTTGCTAAGGGAATTGTAAATGCACTTTTTCGACCCTATTTCCAACCAGCTAAATTATTCTCCAGCATCGTAGAGTGGACGGCCGTCTTTCAATTTCCTTTCTTAACACGGGTATTCATGCAAATACAAGACTGAGAGAAAATAGATTCCGTGTTCTGCTTTTTACTCCATCTTGTTTGGGTATTTTGCCCAGGAGCTTAGTGAAGCCGTGTGTCCGAATCATGTGAACGCCGCATTAACCGTCTCCAGAGTGTAAATATTTCTCCTTGCCACCAGCGCTCAACATGTGTTGTGCACATGATTTTTTTGGAGACCCGGATCACCTTCCGCTGAACCCGTGTAGCCTACTCCAAATCTAGCGAGCACGCTCTGTTGCATACATGTTGTTTACATTGCTTCTTGAAGAAATAGCTCCCGTATAAAGGTTCCTTATTTATGAGCTGAAGTATTGCCTGTTGCACTAATTACCTTCGTCTAATACAGTGGAACTTAACCTTGTTGGAGGTACCGAACCCCACAAGTGTTGTATGCGCATTCACCGAACCCTTCTTTAGTGAAAAATAAAATGTTGTTTTTTTCAAATTCAAGACAAAGTTATATGTTTTTGTTAACACTTTAGTATGAGGAACATATTGTAAGTAACAAAGACTTAATTTAGAGTTATTTGGTTAGGGTTAGGGTTAGGGCCAGGGTTAGAGGGTTAGGGTTATAATAAGGCATTAATAAGTACTTAATAATGACTAGTTAAGAGCCAATATGTTACTAATTTGCATGTTGATAAGCAACTAATTAATGGTGAATATGTTCCCCATACTAAAGTGTTACCATGTTTTTTTTTACTGGTGCACAAAATGAACCGTGCATGAACATCACCTTGTTCAAAGAACAAAACCAACACGGAGCATAAACTCACAACAAATTACACACCTGCAAATCAGTGTGACTTCTGCTGTTGCCGTATCCGTAATACGCCGATAGGGAGAAGTTTTTATTTACACGACGAGTCGGGTGTTTCTTGACCTGAGCCCGACTCACCGAACCCCTAGGGTTCGATCGAACCCAGGTTAAGAACCACTGGTGTAATATAACACAAAGCTAAGATGTTGACGTTTTTTGTTCAGATACCTTAGCATTTGTCAGCAGTTTTAGTTTCTGTCACGCCTCCCCCCTTGGGGACAGAAACATCAAAGGGCCACTGCTTCACCATGGGTGTTAGGATATCCATCCATTTTCTACCGCTTATCCCTTTCAGGGTCGTGGTCGGTGCTGGAGCCTATCTCAGCTGCATTCGGGCGGAAGGCGGAGTACATCCTGGACAAGTCGCCACCTCATCGCAGGGCCAACATGATATACTTTATTAATCCCGCGATGGGGAAGTGATGTGGTTGCAATGCAGGTACAAAAAGTCCACACAAATATGGTTACAACATCAACAAAGGACATAAAAGACATTAAAAAGGGGAGCAAAAAGCTGATGCAATCAGCTGTCATTCCTACATAGCTAGCTGCTCAGTGGCCTTGTAATTAAAGCAGATCTAAACAAATTAAGGCCCGTTGAGCTTTTCAATCTGGCCCGCCGGACATTCCTAAATAATTTTTTGAGATCTTTAAGATGGAAAGTGTAGCTGCCATTATGATGTGCGGTGATGTTTTCTAATGACCGTAAGTCTTGAACTATACAAAGTATTTCAATGATTGGAATCTGCGCTTTTGGATGGTATACTAGTTACTATGGTCATCTAATTAGTTACTATGGTAATCTACGTCACAGCAGCTCAGACGAGGCACCAAGCAGTGTGGGCGGGAAGCGTTTCCACAGACGCGGAAGGAGATTTTCACAACAAAGTTCTAAAGCTTAGTGATGTATCAGATATATCAGATTGTAGGTGGGTTTGTTTTGTACCCTCCGTGTTCATAATTCACTGTTTGTTGCATTTTTGTTGCGTTTCACTTGATTGTAAAATATGTCGATCGAAAGGGGGTGTGACATTCATATTTTGTCAATATTCAGTGTTTTATCGTTCATAGAAAAACGTACAATTCTATTACGTTTTTTAAGGCGGTCTGTCATAACGTTTTTAGCATTCAATCAGACATTATTGTGAGGTTGTATATTAGTGCTCCTAAAAATTGATATACCGGCCCCCAGACACATTTTTTTCTCTAAATGTGGCCCCCCGAGTCAAAATAATTGCTCAGGCCTGGGTTAGAGTGTCCTCCCTGAGATCGGTAGGTGGTGAGTTCAAACCCCAGCCGAGTCATACCAAAGACTATAAAAATGAGACCCATTACCTCCCTGCTTGGCACTCAGCATCAAGAGTTGGAATTGGGGGTTAAATCACCAAAATGATTCCCAGGCACGGCCGCCGCTGCCGCTGCCGCTCACTGCTCCCCTCACCTCCCATGGGTCAATAGCAGAGGTTAATTTCACCGCACCTAGTGTGTGTGTGTCAATCATTGGTACTTTTAACTTTTTAACTTTGAAATTGAGTTTGAGTCTGAGTTTATTTCGAACATGCAAGCATACAACATGATACATCACAATTTCCAGTTACTCGAAAAGGAGTAGGAAGAAGCAGAGCTTATTTAATCCTGCCTCTTTTCTTTTACATAACAGTTGCTAAAACTTTTGTTCACTTCCTGTTCTCAATTTATTCACAATATACTCCATAAGTAATCACAATAAAAATAAATAATAATTGGTGAAGTAAGCCATATTTCATATGATGAGAGAAGTAAGATTATTTTGAGAATGAAAGAATAGATGGATGAAATAAATTCAGATATTTATCATGGATCTTCTTCTTTGTACTTTGTAAACACTTTAAGTTTGAAGAGTTTCTTGAAGTGGATCATATTAGTACACTGTTTGATTGTTTTGCTTAATCCATTCCATAATTGAATTTCACATACAGATATAATGAAGGTCTTAAGTGTTGTACGTGCATACAAATGTTTCAACTTTAAAAGTAAAACACACCGAAAAAACTAAAATTGTACCATAAATAAAACAAATTGCGCACATACGATTGCATCAAGCATAAACAACAAAACAAAACAGGTTGTGTCTATTAAAAAAAAAAATCCTCCAAAGTCCATTTGGGAAAACTGGGGACACTTGCGCAACTTTGTCATTTTTTAAAAACAACTTTTGTGTTGGGGTAAAAAAAAAATAAAAAAAAAATGCGGCTGCTCTCAGGCCCGCCGCTGCTGCTCACTGCTCCCCTCACCTCCCATGGGTCAAATGCAGAGGTTAATTTCACCACACCTTGTGTGTGTGTGTGTCAATCATTGGTACTTTTAACTTTTTAACTTTAAAAAGTAAAACACAACGAAAAAACTAAAAATGTGCACATACGATTGCATCAAGCATAAACAACAAAACAAAACAGGTTGTGTCTATTTAAAAAAAAATCCTCCAAAGTCCATTTGGGAAAACTGGGGACACTTGCACAACTTTGTCATTTTTTAAAAACAACTTTTGTGTTGGGGTAAAAAAAAAAAAAAAAAAAAAAAAAAAAAAAGCCGCTGCTCTCAGGTTTCACCCGAGAAAGGATGAGCTTACACAGTAGTGGTGGCAATGTCGGCTCTTTTAAGGGAGTAGGCTCTTTTGACTCGGCTCCAGGAAAAAAAAAAGTCCGGCTTTCATGGCTAATCAGATCTCAACCAAAATATGTGTAAAATGTATGTTTTTTGGTATTTGTTTTCTAGTTTTCATTTTCTCCAAGGCGCCACACATGTTGACCAATAAGCGCGACTCTGACATCGGAGAGAAAAGAAACGGCTCGTTCACATTCAAGAGCAGCTTTGAAGAGCGGCTTCGTTCGCGAACGACCCACGACTGAGCCAGGAGCCCGCGGGAGCCACAAGGACTCCTCTGGAGCAGCAGAGCCCGGCACAAGGGGGGCCGCGACGGACTGCATGGACTCGGGACTGAAGGCAAGCCTGCGGCGCTAATTAGGACAACCTGGTGGAGCAATTAAGTGTTCGGAGCCGAGACGCGCGGTCAGGAGCGCACAAGGTGGGTGTTTGTAGTTTCTCGGACGTACACTTTTGTTTCCCTTTTAGTTGAGTATTGAAGCTTTTTTTTGTCGGGGGGAGGCAGAAAGTTGTCGGGAGTTGAGTGTGTCGAGTGGCCAATGTTGGAGGTTTCAAGCTAGCAGTCGTTTATTTCGTAAGTCATCTTTGCCTTCACTTCATTGTGGAATGCGCGGGATTTTTTTAAATTTATTTTTGGTTTAACCACCAAAGTGTTGGCCCAGCGATGCTCATCAGTCTTGGGTTTAGTTCGGTCCACTCAAGCCTCCTCCAGAGTGCCCACTGGATGCTGGCTTGGCCGACATTGTGGCGCACGGCGCGGACACATGTGGCCTCCATGTCTGCTCCTTGAACCCTAAAATACTAACTTTCTGCTTCGGGTTAGCCAAGAATGTTAAAAGGACTCCACTGTGTCTGGATGCTTTTGCACAGACTCCCCACAAAGATTGCTCCACTTGATTCACCACAATGGGTGCACTGCAACAAGTCAGTGTTCAAAAACAAGGAAAAAAAATACAAAAATGTGGGGTATTTTATTTGAACTAAGGAAAATTATATGCCAATAGAACAAGAACATTTGGCTTGTCAAGACTCTCCAAAACAGGTCAAATTATCTAACCTCAATGAACCCAAAAATACCTTAAAATAAGTATATTCTCACTAATAACAAGTGCACTTTTCTTGGTAAACAAGGGAAAAAATACAAAAATGAGGGGTATTTTATTTGAACTAAGGAAAATTATCTGCCAATAGAACAAGAACATTTGGCTTGTCAAGACTTTCCAAAACAAGTCAAATTATCTAACCTCAATGAACCCAAAAATACTAGGGATGTCCGATTACGGCTTTTTGCCGATATTCCGATATTGTCCAACTCTTTAATTACCGATACCGATATCAACCGATATATGCAGTCGTGGAATTAACACATTATTATGCCTAATTTGGACAACCAGGTATGGTGAAGATAAGGTACTTTTTTTTAAAAATTGTAAAATAAGATAAATAAATTAATAACATTTTCTTGAATAAAAAAGAAAGTACAACAATATAAAAACAGTTACATAGAAACTAGTAATGAATGAAAATTAGTAAAATTAACTGTTAAAGGTTAGTATTATTAGTGGACCAGCAGCACGCACAATCATGTGTGCTTACGGACTGTATCCCTTGCAGACTGTATTGATATATATTGATATATAATGTAGGAACCAGAATATTAATAACAGAAAGAAACAACCCTTTTGTGTGAATGAGTGTAAATGGGGGAAGGGAGGTTTTTTGGGTTGGTGCACTAATTGTAAGTGTATCTTGTGATTTTTATGTTGATTTAATAAAAAAATTTAAAAAAAAAAAACGATACCGATAATAAAAAAAACGATACCGATAATTTCCGATATTACATTTTAACGCATATATCAGCCGATAATATCGGCAGGCCGATATTATCGGACATCTCTAAAAAATACCTTAAAATAAGTATATTCTCACTAATAACAACTGCACTTTTCTTGGTAAACAAGGGAAAAAAATACAAAAATGAGGGGTATTTTATTTGAACTAAGCAAAATTATCTGCCAATAGAACAAGAACATTTGGCTTGTCAAGACTTTCCAAAACAAGTCAAATTATCTAACCTCAATGAACCCAAAAATACCTTAAAATAAGTATATTCTCACTAATAAGTGCACTTTTCTTGGTAGAAAAAAAGAGACCTTTTTGCTCAATATGTTGAAAAATATTCTTAAATGAAGTAAATGCTAGTGCCATTATCTTGACATAATGATATGCGCTCGGCATTACATTTCTTGAAACCAGCAAACTTACACTAAAAACTAGTTAATTGTTCTTAATGGAAAGGCAACAAGGCAACCGCTTGTTACTCTCAGGTTCTCCTAGCCCAGTGGGTTCTCAAATGGGGGTACGCGTACCCCTGGGGGTACTTGAAGGTATGCCAAGGGGTATGTGAGATTTTTTTTAAAATGTCTGTCAAAAAGAACTGTGAAAAGAAATGCAACAATGCAATATTCAGTGTTGACAGCTAGATTTTTTTGTGGACATGTTCCATAAATATTAGGGATGTCCGATAATGGCTTTTTGCCGATATCCGATATTCCGATATTGTCCAACTCTTTAATTACCGATACCAACCGATATATGCAGTCGTGGAATTAACACATTATGCCTAATTTGGACAACCAGGTATGGTGAAGATAAGGTACTTTTAAAAAAAATTAGTAAAATAAGATAAATAAATTAAAAACATTTTCTTGAATAAAAAAAGAAAGTACAACAATATAAAAACAGTTACATAGAAACCTAGAGGGGGGGGGTTACCCACATATGCGGTCCTCTCCAAGGTTTCTCATAGTCATTCACCGACGTCCCACTGGGGTGAGTTTTTCCTTGCCCGTATGTGGGCTCTGTACCGAGGATGTCGTTGTGGCTTGTACAGCCCTTTGAGACACTTGTGATTTAGGGCTATATAAATAAACATTGATTGATTGATTGAACTAGTAATGAATGAAAATTAGTAAAATTAACTGTTAAAGGTTAGTACTTTTAGTGGACCAGCAGCACGCACAATCATTTGTGCTTACGGACTGTATCCCTTGCAGACTATTGATATATATTGATATATAATGTAGGAAGCAGAATATTAATAACAGAAAGAAACAACCCTTTTGTGTGAATGAGTGTAAATGGGGGAGGGAGGTTTTTTGGGTTGGTGCACTAATTGTAAGTGTATCTTGTGTTTTTTATGTTGATTTAATAAAAAAAACGATACCGATAATAAAAAAAACGATACTGATAATTTCCGATATTACATTTTAACGCATATATCGGCCGATAATATCGGCAGGCCGATATTATCGGACATCTCTAAAAAATACCTTAAAATAAGTATATTCTCACCAATAACAAGTGCACTTTTCTTGGTAAACAAGGGAAAAAAATACAAAAATGAGGGGTATTTTATTTGAACTAAGGAAAATTATCTGCCAATAGAACAAGAACATTTGGCTTGTCAAGACTCTCCAAAACAAGTCAAATTATCTAACCTCAATGAACCCAAAAATACCTTAAAATAAGTATATTCTCACTAATAACAAGTGCACTTTTCTTGGTAAACAAGGGAAAAAAATACAAAAATGAGGGGTAGTTTATTTGAACTAAGGAAAATTATCTGCCAATAGAACAAGAACATTTGGCTTGTCAAGACTCTCCAAAACAAGTCAAATTATCTAACCTCAATGAACCCAAAAATACCTTAAAATAAGTATATTCTCACTAATAAGTGCACTTTTCTTGGTAGAAAAAAAGAGACCTTTTTGCTCAATATGTTGAAAAATATTCTTAAATGAAGTAAATGCTAGTGCCATTATCTTGACATAATGATATGCGCTCGGCATTACATTTCTTGAAACCAGCAAACTTACACTAAAAACTAGTTAATTGTTCTTAATGGAAAGGCAACAAGGCAACCGCTTGTTACTCTCAGGTTCTCCTAGCCCAGTGGGTTCTCAAATGGGGGTACGCGTACCCCTGGGGGTACTTGAAGGTATGCCAAGGGGTATGTGAGATTTTTTTTTAAATGTCTGTCAAAAAGAACTGTGAAAAGAAATGCAACAATGCAATATTCAGTGTTGACAGCTAGTTTTTTTTGTGGACATGTTCCATAAATATTAGGGATGTCCGATAATGGCTTTTTGCCGATATCCGATATTCCGATATTGTCCAACTCTTTAATTACCGATACCAACCGATATATGCAGTCGTGGAATTAACACATTATGCCTAATTTGGACAACCAGGTATGGTGAAGATAAGGTACTTTTAAAAAAAATTAGTAAAATAAGATAAATAAATTAAAAACATTTTCTTGAATAAAAAAAGAAAGTACAACAATATAAAAACAGTTACATAGAAACTAGTAATGAATGACAATTAGTAAAATTAACTGTTAAAGGTTAGTACTTTTAGTGGACCAGCAGCACGCACAATCATGTGTGCTTACGGACTGTATCCCTTGCAGACTGTATTGATATATATTGATATATAATGTAGGAAGCAGAATATTAATAACAGAAAGAAACAACCCTTTTGTGTGAATGAGTGTAAATGGGGGAGGGAGGTTTTTTGGGTTGGTGCACTAATTGTAAGTGTATCTTGTGTTTTTTATGTTGATTTAATAAAAAAAACGATACCGATACTAAAAAAAAACGATACCGATAATTTCCGATATTACATTTTAACGCATATATCGGCCGATAATATCGGCAAGCCGATATTATCGGACATCTCTAATAAATATTGATGTTAAAGATTTCTTTTTTTGTGAAGAAATGTTTAGAATTAAGTTCATGAATCCAGATGGATCTCTATTACAATCCCCAAAGCGGGCACTTTAAGTTGATTACTTCTATGTGTAGAAATCTTTATTTATAATTGAATCACTTATTTATTTTTCAACAAGTTTTTAGTTATTTTTATATCTTTTTTCCAAATAGTTCAAGAAAGACCACAACAAATGAGCAATATTTTTGCACTGTTATACAATTTAATCAATCAGAAACTGATGACATATTGCTGTATTTTACTTCTTTATCTCTTTTTTTCCAACCAAAAATCCTTTGCCCTTATTAGGGGGTACTTCAATTAAAAAAATAATTTTGTCCTAGCCGCTCAGGCAAATCACATGGTCTAAAAATGCATTTTTCCATGGATAACATGACATCATCGCGCCAAGTGCGTGCTCTTTCAGTCAATTAGTGCGCATATATACAGCCCGGCCCCCGGCCAAAACAATTTTAATTGTCATTTTGAAGAATTCATCTGAATGTGCATGAACTATTACTGTTCAATATTGTTAGAAATGTCACATGTTAAATGTTTAAATATTAACTGTCAGTTTACTGTACTGTGCCAACTGTACTACTATATGACTACGTATTTTCTATTGTTTCATTGAAAATAAAACAGCAAAGTCCATTTGGCTGTCATCTGTTTTAATTATGAGACACAATTGTGTCAAAATCATGATTTTTTTTTTTCATGCTTGAAAATAAAAATTATTACTTTAAAAAAGTAGTTTTATACTTGTGAGTGTTGATGACACAGCTTTGCAACAGTTGATATTCTAGTTTCAAGCATGTTTTACTCAATATAGGTCATCTAATCTCAGCAACAAAGCTGTAATATCTCACTGAGATCATTTAGAACCAAAACCCTTAAAACAAGTAAAACACTCTATTATAAAATCTGCTTAGTGAGAAGAATGATCTTATCAGACAGAAAATAAGCAAATATCACCCTTATTTGAGATATTTCATCTTACTTAGATTTCAGTTTTTGCAGTGTGATGCAGCTTGTTAACTGCTGGCAGGTGACCATGAATACTCTGAGTGGTTTTGGTAGTGCCATTTCTAGCTTTTAATGGCACCCTAGGCAAGAACTTTATAGAGGAACTGCACTTTTTTTTTTGTTTGCCTATCATTTAAAATCCTTAAGACCAGCGTGCAATTTTTGTTCCTTTTTTGCATTCTAACTTGTAACTGTGTACAGCTCTGGTAATGGTTACATTCGCCCCCACCTGCACAAATGTACTTCAAAATGTAACAATCAAAATAAATTACTTTTTTTTTTGTTTACTAGGGCATGCATTTATACAAACCCCGTTTCCATATGAGTTGGGAAATTGTGTTAGATGTAAATATAAACGGAATACAATGATTTGCAAATCCTTTTCAGCCCATATTCAGTTGAATGCACTACAAAGACAAGATATTTGATGTTCAAACTTATAAACTTTATTTATTTTTTTTGCAAATAATAATTAACTTAGAATTTAATGGCTGCAACACGTGCCAAAGTAGTTGGGAAAGGGCATGTTCACCACTGTTACATCACCTTTTCTTTTAACAACACTCAATAAACGTGTTACATCACCTTTTCTTTCAACAACACTCAATAAACAATTGGGAACTGAGGAAACTAATTGTTGAAGCTTTGAAAGTGGAATTCTTTCCCATTCTTGTTTTATGTAGAGCTTCAGTAGTTCAACAGTCCGGGGTCTCCGCTGTCATATTTTACGCTTCATAATGCGCCACACATTTTCAATGGGAGACAGGTCGGGACAGCAGGCGGGCCAGGAAAGTAGCCGCGCTCTTTTTTTTACGAAGCCACGCTGTTGTAACACGTGCTGAATGTGGCTTGGCATTGTCTTGCTGAAATAAGCAGGGGCGTCCATGAAAAAGACAGCGCTTAGATGGCAGCATATGTTGTTCCAAAACCTTTCAGCATTAATGGTGCCTTCACAGATGTGTAAGTTACCCATGTCTTGGGCACTAATGCCCCCCCATACCATCACAGATGCTGGCTTTTCAACTTTGCGCCTATAACAGTCTGGGTGGTTCGCTTCCCCTTTGGTCCGGATGACACAATGTCGAATATTTCCAAAAATAATTTGAAATGTGGACTCGTCAGACCACAGAACACTTTTCCACTTTGCATGAGTCCAACTTAGATGATCTCGGGCCCAGAGAAGCCGGCAGCGTTTCTGGGTGTTGTTGATAAATGGCTTTCACTTTGCATAGTAGAGCTTTAACTTGCACTTACAGATGTAGCGACGAACTGTAGTTACTGACAGTGGGTTTCTGAAGTGTTCCTGAGCCCATGTGGTGATATCCTTTACACACTGATGTCGGTTTTTGATACAGTGCTGTCTGAGGGATCGAAGGTCACGGTCATTCAATGTTGGTTTCCGGCCATGCCGCTTACGTGCAGTGATTTCTCCAGATTCTCTGAACCTTTTGATGATATTATGGAGCGTAGATGTTGAAATCCCTAAATTCCTTGCAATAGCTGGTTGAGAAACGTTGTTCTTAAACTGTTTGACAATTTGCTCACGCAGTTGTGGACAAAGTGGTGTACCTCGCCCCATCCTTTCTTGTGAAAGACTGAGCATTTTTTTTGGGAATCTACTTTTATACCCAATCATGGCACCCACCTGTTCCCAATTAGCCTGCACACCTGTGGGATGTTCCAAATAAGTGTTTGAAGAGCATTCCTCAACTTTATCAGTATTTATTGCCACCTTTCCCAACTTCTTTGTCACGTGTTGCTGGCATCAAATTCTAAAGTTAATGATTATTTGCACAAAAAAAAAAATGTTTGAGTTTGAACATCAAATATGTTGTCTTTGTAGCATATTCAACTGAATATGGGTTGAAAATGATTTGCAAATCATTGTATTCCGTTTATATTTACTTCTAACACAATTTCCCAACTCATACGGAAACGGGGTTTGTAATATGCATTAGTTTGACCATTTAAAGTCAACGATAATAAAAAGGAGATGCTTGGAAATAGCATAAAAATGCCCCAAAAACCTTGAAAAACGCGATTCATAGCGTTACTTTTTGGTGTAACCATCATGAGCGTTATGTTCAGGTATATTTCTTTTATATTTTGATAAATCATCATATTTATGTATTACTAAATTTAAATAGGTATTGATCTTTAAGCAGTGTGTATTTGATTTCAGTTTGCTTTTGACATCTTATTTAGAAATGTAGATGAAACTTTTACAACCTTGTGTTGCGCTTAGAGATGTCCGATAATATCGACCTGCCGATATTATCGGCCAATATATGCGTTAAAATGTAATATCGGAAATTATCGGTATCGTTTTTTTAATTATCGGTATCGTTTTTTTTTGTTTTTTTTTAAATTAAATCAACATAAAAAACACAAGATACACTTACAATTAGTGCACCAACCCAAAAAACCTCCCTCCCCCATTTACACTCATTCACACAAAAGGGTTGTTTCTTTCTGTTATTAATATTCTGGTTCCTACATTATATATCAATATATATCAATACAGTCTGCAAGGGATACAGTCCGTAAGCACACATGATTGTGCGTGCTGCTGATCCACTAATAGTACTAACCTTTAACAGTTAATTTTACTCATTTTCATTCATTACTAGTTTCTATGTAACTGTTTTTATATTGTTTTACTTTCTTTTTTATTCAAGAAAATGTTTTTAATTTATTTATCTTATTTTACAATTTTTTTTAAAAAGTACCTTATCTTCACCATACCTGGTTGTCCAAATTAGGCATAATAAGGTGTTAATTCCACGACTGCATATATCGGTTGATATCGGTATCGGTAATTAAAGAGTTGGACAATATCGGAATATCGGATATCGGCAAAAAGCCATTATCGGACATCCCTAGTTGCGCTCATGATGGCGTAACCAAACTAGATTTCATTTAATGATCTTATTTTGAATATTTATTCCCTTTTTTACATTTAGTATATTTAAATATTCATTTATAAACATTGAATACATTTCAAGTATCAATAAAATGCAATTGCCTTCATCTTATAGGGCAGTGGTTTTTAACCTGGGTTCGATCGAACCCTAGGGGTTCGGTGAGTCGGCCTCAGGGGTTCGGCGGACCCTCCGCCGCGGAGGTCGAGACACACCCGACTCGTGTAAATAAAAACTTCTCCCTATCGGCGTATTATGGATACGGCAACAGCGGAAGTCATACTGATTTGCAGGTGTGTAATTTGTTCATGCACTGTGTTGGTTTTGTTCTTTGAACAAGGTGATGTTCATGCATGGTTCATGTTGTGCACCGGTAAAAAAACATAACTTTGTCTTGAATTTGAAAAAAAAAAAAAAAAAAAGTTTATATATATTTTTCACTAAAGAAGGGTTCGGTGAATGCGCATATGAAACCGGTGGGGTTCGGTACCTCCAACAAGGTTAAGAACCACTGTTATAGGGTAATGTTTAGTTACACCAAGTCATGAGCGTAACACTAAGCTTCATCACTTTGACTTGTAATATCTCTAATTCTGGTGGTGTTTTATGCTTTTTTCTTTTTGGAACATGTACTATACATATAATACAATAAAGTCCCATATACAATTATGTTTCTAGCAATACTTTAATTTTGCCTTTGAAAGTAACACTCCAATGTCCATTAGTGGAGCTGTACACAACTAGATCAGTATTTTTCAACCATTTTTTTGAGCCAAGGCACATTATTTGCGTTGAAAAAATCCAAAGGCACGCCACTAGCAGAAATAATTTTAAAAAAAAACCCACTTGACCGTAAAAAGTCGTTGTCGCAATTGTTGGATATGACTTTAAACCACACCTGGGCTAATTAAGGCCCGTTAAGCTTTTCAATCTGGCCCGCTGGACATTCCCAAATTAATTATTTTTAGATCTTGAAGATGGAAAGTGTAGCTGCCATTATGATGTGCAGTGATGTTTTCTAATGATCGTAAGTCTTCAACTATACAATATATTTCAATGGTTGGAATCTGGGCTTTTGCATGATATTTTAGTGACTAGTGTTGTCCTGATACCAATATTATTTTGATACTTTTCTAAATAAAGGGCACCAGAAAAAATTGCATTATTGGCTTTATTTGAACAAAAAATCTTAGGGTTTGGCGGACCGGTACTTTTCAGAGGCGGTATGGTACCGAATATGATTCATTAGTATCGCGGTACTATACTAATACCCGTATACCGTACAACCCTACTAGTTACTATGGTCATCTACGTCCCAGCAGGTCAAATGAGGCACCAAGCAGTGTGGGTGGGGAGCGTTTCCATAGCGGCCAGCCTGAAACGCGGGTGTCAGGGACCGTTCTGCCGTGGAAGGAGATTTTTACAAGAAAGTTCTAAAGCTTAGTGATGTATCACATGTATCAGATTGTAGATGTTTTTTGTTTTTTTACCCTTCACGTTCATATTTCGCTGTGTTTGTTGCATTTGGCTTGATTGTAATATACACTACCGTTCAAAAGTTTGGGGTCACCCAAACAATTTTGTGGAATAGCCTTCATTTCTAAGAACAAGTATAGACTGTCGAGTTTCAGATGAAAGTTCTCTTTTTCTGGCCATTTTGAGCGTTTAATTGACCCCACAATTGTGATGCTCCAGAAACTCAATCTGCTCAAAGGAAGGTCAGTTTTGTAGCTTCTGTAACGAGCTAAACTGTTTTCAGATGTGTGAACATGATTGCACAAGGGTTTTCTAATCATCAATTAGCCTTCTGAGCCAATGAGCAAACACATTGTACCATTAGAACACTGGAGTGATAGTTGCTGGAAATGGGCCTCTATACACCTATGTAGATATTGCACCAAAAACCAGACATTTGCAGCTAGAATAGTCATTTACCACATTAGCAATGTATAGAGTGTATTTCTTTAAAGTTAAGACTAGTTTAAAGTTATCTTCATTGAAAAGTACAGTGCTTTTCCTTCAAAAATAAGGACATTTCAATGTGAACCCAAACTTTTGAACGGTAGTGTATGTCGATTGAGAGGGGGTGTGACGTTCATATGTTCTCAATATTCAGGGTTTTATCGTTCATAGAATTTTTTTAAATTCCATTCCGTTTTTAAGGTGGTCTGTCACAACATTTTTAGCATAAAACAGACTTTAGTGTGAGGTTTTGTATTAGTTTTCCTAAAAATAGATACACCGGCCCCCAGACACATTTTTTTCTCTAAATTTGGTCCCCGAGTCAAAATAATTGCCCAGGCCTGTTATAGAGTTTGAGTTTGAGTTTGAGTTTATTTCGAACATGCAAGCATACAACATGATACATCACAATTTCCAGTTTCTCTTTTCAACATGTTCGAAAAGGAGTAGGAAGAAGCAGAGCTTATTTAATCCTACCCCTTTTCTTTACATAACAGTTGCTGAAACTTTTTTTATTCACTTCCTGTTCTCAATTTTTTCACAATAAACTCCATATGTAATCACAATAAAAATAAATAAATAAATAATAGTAAGAATTTAATAATAATAATTGGTGAAGAAAGTCATATTTCATATGATGAGATAAGTAAGATTACTTTAAGAATGGATGAATGAATGGATGAAATAAATTGAAAATGTTTGTCATGGTTCTTCTTCTTTGTACTTTGTAAACACTTTAAGTTTGAAGAGTTTCTTGAAGTGGATCCTATTAGTACATTGTTTGATTGCTTTGCTTAATCCATTCCATAATTTAATTCCACATACTGATATACTGAAGGTCTTAAGTGTTGTACGTGCGTACAAATGTTTTAAATTACATTTTTCTCTAAGATTATATTTCTCCTCTTTTGTTGAGAAGAATTGTTGTATATTCTTGGGTAGCAGGTTATAGTTTGCTTTGTGCATAATTTTAGCTGTTTGCAAATTCACTATGTCGTGGAATTTTTTTTTGCCTATCATTTAAAATCCTTAAGACCATCGGCAGAGTAACGATGTAATACTCTTCCATATCAGTAGGTGGCAGCAGGTAGCTAATTGCTTTGTAGATGTCGGGAACATGGTTTGTCGTGATCACAATATGCAGACGGCAGCGTGCAGGTAAAAAGGTATCTAACGCTTAAACCAAAAATAAAACGGTGAGTGCCCCTAAGAAAAGGCATTGAAGTTTAGGGTTGGCTATGCCAAACGAAACTAAAACTGAACTGGCTGCAAAGTAAACAAAAACAGAATGCTGGACGACAGCAAAGACTTACAGCGTGTGGAGCAGACGGCGTCCACAAAGTACATCCGTACATGACAATTAACAATGTCCACACAAAGAAGGATAAAAACCACTTAAATAGTCTTGATTGCTAAAACAAAGCAGGTGCGAGGAAAAGCGGTCAAGGAAGACATGGAACTGATACAGGAAAAGCCACCAAAATAGGAGCGCAAGACAAGAACTCAAACACCAAACACCTCAAAATAAGTCACGGCGTGATGTGACAGGTCGTGACGGTACACCTACTTTGAGACAAGAGCTATAGTGATGTATGGTTGGTTGTGGTTTGAATTCATATCCAACAATTGCGAGAACAACTTTTTACTGTCAATATTGGCTACTGAGTTTCATTTTTTAACGTTTTCTGCTCGCAGTGTGCCTCAGGACTTTTTCAATGAATAAAATGTGCCTTGGCCCAGAAAAGGTTGCAAAACACTGATCTAAACTGTAACTAGATGAGGCAATTCCTGAAGGAATTGCGTGTGAATGTTGAAGTTGAACTGAAATGCTGACAGAATGTAGTATGAATGTAAGAATAGTTTGAACGGTTTGAATGTTGAAGAGTTTGAATTTCCAGGAAAATCTGAATTTGGTTTGGAACTTGGGAAAGTGTTAGTTTGAATGTCCTGGATAAGTGGAATGTGTTAATGTGTCAGTCTACCCCAGGGCAGCTGTGGCTACGAAAGTAGCTTACCACCACCAGGTGTGAATGAATGATGGGTTTTTAACATGTAAAGCGACTTTGAGTACTTAGAAAAGCGCTATATAAATCCCAGGTATTAATGATGTGGGAATTGTGCAATTTGGAATGTCCCAATGGGGACTTCCTAGAAATTTGACAATTTTGGGAAAAGCGGGATTTCTTTTTAAAAATGATTTTGGCGCATGAATGTCCTGAATGAGATGAATTGGTTGGTGTTGGAATTGTTTAAATCGGTCAAGAAATGTTGAAGTAGTAACATGTTGAATTGAGAAATTGTATTACGGAATTTCGGGAAAACCGTGAATTTTTCCAGGAGGAAGTTGTTGATGGTGGAACGGTTGAAAAATGTGGGATGAGTAGTCGTCAGAAAACATTTTAGTTTCTCTTCCCACTCCACGCAAAGAATCAACCGAAAAGATGGCGCAACCAAACTTGATAGTTGATACTATTACCTGATTGGCGTGTCACTTCCACTGATCAGTGATCACTTCCTTTCTTTGACAGAAAACATTCTGACTTTTTGACAGAAAACATTCTGACTTTTTGACAGAAAGAATTCTGACTTTTTGACAGAAAACATTCTGACTTTTTGACAGAAAGAATTCTGACTTTTTGACAGAAAGAATTCTGACTTTTTGACAGAAAGAATTCTGACTTTTTGACAGAAAGAATTCTGACTTTTTGACAGAAAGAATTCTGACTTTTTGACAGAAAGAATTCTGACTTTTTGACAGAAAGAATTCTGACTTTTTGACAGAAAGAATTCTGACTTTTTGACAGAAAGAATTCTGACTTTTTGACAAAGAATTCTGACTTTTTGACAGAAAGAATTCTGACTTTGACAGAAAGAATTCTGACTTTGACAGAAAGAATTCTGACTTTGACAGAAAAAATTCTGACTTTGACAGAAAAAATTCTGACTTTGACAGAAAAAATTCTGACTTTGACAGAAAAAATTCTGACTTTGACAGAAAAAATTCTGACTTTGACAGAAAAAATTCTGACTTTGACAGAAAAAATTCTGACTTTGACAGAAAAAATTCTGACTTTGACAGAAAAAATTCTGACTTTGACAGGAAAAATTCTGACTTTGACAGGAAAAATTCTGACTTTGACAGGAAAAATTCTGACTTTGACAGGAAAAATTCTGACTTTGACAGGAAAAATTCTGACTTTGACAGGAAAAATTCTGACTTTGACAGGAAAAATTCTGACTTTGACAGGAAAAATTCTGACTGACAGGAAAAATTCTGACTTTGACTGGAAAAATTCTGACTTTGACTGGAAAAATTCTGACTTTGACTGGAAAAATTCTGACTGACAGGAAAAATTCTGACTTTTTGACGGGAAAAATTCTGACTTTTTGACGGGAAAAAACCCTGACTTTTTGACGGGAAAAAACCCTGACTTTTTGACGGGAAAAAACCCTGACTTTTTGACGGGAAAAAACCCTGACTTTTTGACGGGAAAAAACCCTGACTTTTTGACGGGAAAAAACCCTGACTTTTTGACGGGTAAAACCCTGACTTTTTGTCGGGAAAAAACCCTGACTTTTTGTCGGGAAAAAAACCCGACTTTTTGTCGGGAAAAAAACCCGACTTTGTGTCGGGGAAAAAACCCCGACTTTTTGTCGGGGAAAAAACCCCGACTTTTTGTCGGGGAAAAAACCCCGACTTTTTGTCGGGAAAAAACCCCGACTTTTTGACGGGAAAAAACCCCGACTTTTTGACGGGAAAAAACCCCGACTTTTTGACGGGAAAAAACCCCGACTTTTTGACGGGAAAAAACCCCGACTTTTTGACGGGAAAAAACCCCGACTTTTTGACGGGAAAAAACCCCGACTTTTTGTCGGGGAAAAAACCCAGACTTTTTGTCGGAAAAAAACCCAGACTTTTTGTCGGGAAAAAAAAACGACTTTTATATATATATATTTAATTGGTACTATAGACGTTGATGCATAAAAAACACACTCTGACTATTTTTTTTTCACCCAAGATAAGTACTTAAAGCCAACTATATGTACCAGGTGGTCTCAGGGGGTTAACTTGAGGGGGAAGCAGATATTTAACAGTTTGTTAACAAGGATGGGCGCAAATGTTTCACCTCGGTGAGCTTTGTTTGTGGCTGCAGAGAGAAGCCCCCAAGCGTAAAGAATCCACCTCGGCAGTAGGAACATGTGAGGCTCGCACGGAAGTCGACCCAACGTTTCTAGCTAAGAAAAGCACTTCTACACTTTTCAATTAATGGTGACTAATGTTACTGTGGAAGAATGAAAACAATCTCCCACTGTAAAACTCCCAATGCTTGGAAAAAGTCTTCCAACTTGAGACAGCCGAGTTAACTGCAAAGAGGGCACAGACTCCATATTGTGTTCTATTTCCACTGCCACGTGTCGCGATGCTTTTGTCCATGTAGCTTTTTCAAGGAGAAACGTTTGCGCTCCAATTCCAAAAGTGCTTATTTTTGTGAGAATTAGCGGTCAAACAAAGGCTGCGGCCTCTGCAACCTTTTAATTTGACTTCCTGCCCGGCCTGAGAATCCCGTAACAGAGTTGAGTAATGAAACGGTGCAAGTGGTGTTTAAAGGGGTAGTCGCCTCGTTGCATGTCTGCTAATGTGATGCTGGTTGGAGCATGTTGATCACAGACCCCTGCAGATGTTCAAGTTCTAAAACTGCTGACAGTGTTGTATCTCAGCTGTGCTGGTTTTTTAAACGGCATAATTGTAGGGTGAAAACAAATGTCACTCTACAGCTGTATTTGCTACTGTCTCCTATAATAGTCAAAGTGATGTTTTCCCAAACACATGTTTTTTCTAAAGACCAGGACGCTTTATTTAAAACTTTTAGAAGTGACCTCCTATAGCCAGAGTAATTTACCGGACAGATTAGATTGGTTCATGTTTTTTTTACAACTGAGAAGTGTTCTTTGCAAAAATGCAATACATTAGTTAAACCTGCATGATGTATTACAGGATTTGGTCTAAAACACATCTAGCTCCAGAATCCTGGATTTGTTTAGAATTTGATCCCCTCCCAAATTGTATTCCCAAAGGCACGACTGTCAGCGGTTATACTACTAATTTTACAACCAAATGCAGTCTACGTTCCACTGTATTTAAAAAACAGACTCACTCTGGGGACAAAGAATTCTGTCCGAAACAGGAAATAGCAGTGTGGTTAAGGTCCTCATGGCTGTTCCCTCATTTATTTTTGTCCTACCTTCTTCTCCTCCTCTCCTCCTGGAAGATTTTTGGAAACCTCTAAATGCTTAGAACATGGATTTCTGTAGTAATACATTCCAAGCGGTCAGACGAAATCCCGAATCATACAGAAACCGAAGCAATGTTTCCCATAAGAAACAATCTAAAGCCTATATCCTAAACCAGGGGTCACCAACGCGGTGCCCGCGGGCACCAGGTAGCCCGTAAGGACCAGATGAGTAGCCCGCTGGCCTGTTCTAAAAATAGCTCCAATAGCAGCACTTACCAGTGAGCTGCCTCTATTTTTTAAATTTTATTTATTTACTAGCAAGCTGGTCTCACTTTGCCCGACATTTTTAATTCTAAGAGAGACAAAACTCAAATAGAATTTGAAAATCCAAGAAAATATTTTAAAGACTTGGTCTTCACTTGTTTAAATAAATGCATTAATTTTTTTACTTTGCTTCTTATAACTTTCAGAAAGACAATTTTAGAGAAAAAACACAACCTTAAAAATGATTTTAGGATTTTTAAACACATACCTTTACCTTTTAAATTCCTTCCTCTTCTTTCCTGACAATTTAAATCAATGTTCAAGTAAATTTTTTTATTTATTGTAAAGAATAATAGATACATTTTAATTTAATTCTTCATTTTAGCTTCTGTTTTTTCAATGAAGAATATTTGTGAAATATTTCTTCAAACTTATTATGATTAAAATTTTAAAAAAAATATTCTGGCAAATCTAGAAAATCTGTAGAATCAAATTTGAATCTTATTTCAAAGTCTTTTGAATTTATTTTAAAATGTTTGTTCTGGAAAATCTAGAAGAAATAATGATTTGTCTTTGTTAGAAATATAGCTTGGTCCAATTTGTTATATATTCTAACAAAGTGCAGATTGTATTTTAACCTATTTAAAACATGTCATCAAAATTCTAAAATTAATCTTAATCAGGAAAAATTACTAATGATATTCCATAAATTCTTTTTTTAATTTTTTCAAAAAGATTCAAATTAGCTAGTTTTTCTCTTCTTTTTTTCAGTTGAATTTTGAATTTTAAAGAGTCGAAATTGAAGATAAACTATGTCTCAAAATTTAATTGTCATTTTTTTCGTGTTTTCTCCTCTTTTAAACCGTTCAATTAAGTGTGAATATAATTAATTATTAATAATAACATAGAGTTAAAGGTAAATAGAGCAAATTGGCTATTTCTGGCAATTTATTTAAGTGTGTATCAAACTGGTAGCCCTTCGCATTAATCAGTACCCAAGAAGTAGCTCTTGGTTTCAAAAAGGTTGGTGACCCCTGTCCTGAACATTACCACAAATTTATAGAAAATAATTAGTTTCACAAGCAGAACATTATTGGAAATATAAATAAGTGCTGAATGTTAAGGATGAATAAACATTTAACATCACATTTACCTTTTGATTGAAAGTTCTTGGCAATGAGCGCAGAGAGAGAAGGGGAGAACCACACAGACGGCCGTTTTGTTTTAATACTATGACATATTTCTTGAATTCAAGCGTTTCTCATATTCTATAATGTGCAACTTTATTTTGCTCTATGGTGGCATATTTTTCAGGCATACTTGATAAAATAAGCAAGGAGACTGAGTCAACAATGCAAGGGATGCTTTGTTTGGCACTCAATTCAATGAGATGACACGCGGGCAAATAGATTAGATTGTTAAGCGAAGTGTTTGGCCTCACGATAACGGACAGCATACAAGAACGAGGGCACAATTTTGGCAAAGGTATTTGACAAAAACCGAATCATGCGGAAAAGTGGCCCACCTCGGGCATGTGTTTAGTTGGTCAGAGATTGTCGATAGCGACACTATTCAACTTTTTTTTACGTCTTTCAGAGTCCAGTTCCACACTTCTAAAAGGATTATTTTCATCTCAAAGAGCAAAATAAAGATTGTTAGCTTGAAAACATGGAGTGGCCAGCTGTGCATGTGTGCAGACATACAGTATACATATACAGTTGCAATCAAAAGTTTACGTACTCTTGTAAAGAACATAATGTTATGGCTGTCTTGAGTTTCCAATCATTTCTACAACTCTTATTTTGTTGTGATAGAGCAGGGGTCACCAACGCGGTGCCCGCGGGCACCAGGTAGCCCGTAAGGACCAGATGAGTAGCCCGCTGGCCTGTTCTAAAAATAGCTCAAATAGCAGCACTTACCAGTGAGCTGCCTCTATTTTTTAAATTGTATTTATTTACTAGCAAGCTGGTCTCGCTTTGCCCGACCTTTTTAATTCTAAGAGAGACAAAACTCAAATAGAATTTGAAAATCCAAGAAAATATTTTAAAGACTTGGTCTTCTTTTGTTTAAATAAATTCATTAATTTTTTTACTTTGCTTCTGATAACTTTCAGAAAGACAATTTTAGACAAAAAAATACAACCTTAAAAATTATTTTTGGATTTTTAAACACATATACCTTTTTACCTTTTAAATTCCTTCCTCTTCTTTCCTGACAATTTAAATCAATGTTCAAGTAAATTAATTGTTTTTATTGTAAAGAATAATAAATACATTTTAATTTAATTCTTCATTTTAGCTTCTGTTTTTTCGACGAAGAATATTTGTGAAATATTTCTTCAAACTTATTATGATTAAAATTTTTTAAAAAATATTCTGGCAAATCTAGAAAATCTGTAGAATCAAATTTAAATCTTATTTCAAAGTCTTTTGAATTTCTTTTAAAAATTTTGTTCTGGAAAATCTAGAAGAAATAATGATTTGTCTTTGTTAGAAATATAGCTTGGTCCAATTTCTTATATATTCTAACAAAGTGTAGATTGGATTTTAACCTATTTAAAACATGTCATCAAAATTCTAAAATTAATCTTAATCAGGAAAAATTACTAATGATGTTCCATAAATTATTTTTTAAATTTTTTCAAAAAGATTCGAATTAGCTAGTTTTTCTCTTCTTTTTCTCGGTTGAATTTTGAATTTTAAAGAGTCGAAATTGAAGATAAACTATGTTTCAAAATTTAATTGTCATTTTTTTCGTGTTTTCTCCTCTTTTAAACCGTTCAATTAAGTGTAAATATCATTAATTATTAATAATAACATAGAGTTAAAAGTAAATTGAGCAAATTGGCTATTTCTGGCAATTTATTTAAGTGTGTATCAAACTGGTAGCCCTTCGCATTAATCAGTACCCAAGAAGTAGCTCTTGGTTTCAAAAAGGTTGGTGACCCCTGTGATAGAGTGATTGGAGCACATACTTGTTGGTGACAAAAAACATTCATGAAGTTTGGTTCTTTTATGAATTTATTATGGGTCTACTGAAAATGTGAGCAAATCTGCTGGGTCAAAAGTATACATACAGCAATGTTAATATTTGCTTACATGTCCCTTGGGAAGTTTCACTGCAATAAGGCGCTTTTGGTAGCCATCCACAAACGTCTGGCAAGCTTCTGGTTGAATTTTTGAGCACTCCTCTTGACAAAATGGGTTCAGTTCAGCTAAATTAGTTGGTTTTCTGACATGGACTTGTTTCTTCAGCATTGTCCACACGTTCAAGTCAGGACTTTGGGAAGGCCATTCTAAAACCTTAACTCTAGCCTGATTTAGCCATTCCTTTACCACTTTTGACGTGTGTTTGCGGTCATTGTCCTGTTGGAACACCCAACTGCGCCCAAGACCCAACCTCCGGGCTGATGATTTTAGGTTGTCCTGAAGAATTTGGAGGTAATCCTCCTTTTTCATTGTCCCATTTCCTCTCTGTAAAGCACCAGTTCCATTGGCAGCAAAACAGGCCCAGAGCATATTACTTTTACCACCACCATGCTTGACGGCAGGAATGGTGGTCCTGGAATTAAAGGCCTCACCTTTTCTCCTCCAAACATATTGCTGGGTATTGTGGCCGAACAGCTCCATTTTTGTTTCATCTGACCACAGAACTTTCCTCCAGAAGGTCGTATCTTTGTCCATGTGATGTCTGATGAAGCAAAAATTGAGCTGTTTGGCCACAATACCCAGCAATATGTTTGGAGGAGAAAAGGTAATCGTATAAAACCCACTCTTTAGCCTCTGTTGTGTGAATGTGAGTGCGAACGTTGTCTATCTGTGTTGGCCCTGCGATGATATGGCAACTTGTCCAGGGCGTACCCCGCCTTCCACCCAATTGTAGCTGAGATAGGCGCCAGCACACCCCGCCACCCCGAAAAGGGATAAGCGGTAGAAAATGGATGGATGAATGTTTTTTTTAGAGAAAATAGTTGAAAGAAACACGATTTTTTTTCAAAATGACCTTTATTTTTCTTACTATAAATGCAAAATACATTGAAATTGCAGTTTTTACCACGGGAGCTTCGCTTTATACCGTATTATAAAGCGCACAGGGATAGAAGCCGCACCCACTAATAAATATGTTTCCATATATTAGCCGCACCGGACTATAAGCTGCAGATATGTGAAATTATTTGTTTACATAGAAATAATATATAGATGTTTATTTACATACCTTTTTGTTTCCAAACGCTGTCTGTTAACACAGCAGTAAAACGGCTGATCAAACAAAACATAGGTCATCGTCATGCGCCCACTGGCTGCATAAGCAAGCTCTCCAATCAGCTAAACACACTCAATAACTCCACGGGGATGTTTTGGTGACTTTACTGAGGAGTTTGTGAAATTCAAACAATACAATAAGTGCCATTATAAGTTAATGATACTAACACAGACACTCGTGGACGTGCCAGCATATTTGCAAATGCTATCAATGCTAGCTTCACTACATTACATAGCACGTACACATATGTGTGAAAACACTCTTACAGACATCACACATGAGATGGTTTAGTAAGCAGGGTTTCCCACACATTCATTTATTTGTGGCGGCCCGCCACGAAAGAATTACGTCCGCCACAAATAAAAAAATTAAAATTAAAAATATATATTTTATTTTTATTTTTTATTTTTTTGGTCCTCTCCAGGTTCTCAGTCAAATCATATAGTTGATGTAGATGCCCATATTGGCTGTTCAGATTTACTTCACAAAAGAGAAGTTTAGGATACTTCTCTTGTTGCCTTATTTGTATTTGACTTTATTAAATGTATTTATATTACAAACACAACATGTGTATATAACAAAGGGTGCAAAGTCTGCAGGCAGTAGGAAACACTTGGTTAAGTGTAGGGAGTAAAACTGATGGCAGTCTAAAGTTCAAGATTTTTGGAGCTCTTTGTTCAGTGGATCAGATGTTTGATGAAGCTCTGTGTCTATCTACCACCACTACTGTTTTCTGTTTATTTGTTACTGACTGTGGCAGGACACCTCTGCCTCTGTTTCACTTTATGTTGCTGGTGAATAATATGGTTGTAGTAGTAGGCTAAAGTTAAGTTATTTAGTATGCACTAATTAAAGGGGCAGAGCTTTGAGGCATTTTAGCTTTTATATTTTATAAGATATATTTTTTGTAAGAACCACAATTAATAAATATATTTCAGTGAATAACTTATTGTTCAAATCTGTATATAAATATGTACATAAAGTGTTGTAATTATATTGTAAAATGGATGGATGGACGTTTAAAACAAAACTGTTATTATTAATTAGTAAGTATACATTTTTTGAGTCTTTTTAGAGAAAATCAAATCATTGTAGTAAATTATACAAATTACTCGATGTCATGGTGACCACGCCCATAGCCACGCCCCCACTGCCACAGGTATCTTGGCAGTTTATGGGAAACACTGGTAAGTATATGAATTTTTTTTAGTCAAATTGTGAAACTTTCAAACGTTGCTTGGATTGATGAATGAAGAGTCCTTTTGAGTATAAACGCTATAAGCAAGTACATTTTCGACCTACATTGAGCGAACTCGTCACAGCACAAACAATAACGCACCATTTCAGTCCTCTGCTTGGGTTGAATGAAAGCTATTGGACAAATAACATTTTGGCAATTAGCGGGGTAAAAAAAAAATCCATAAATTAGCTACACCGTTTCATAAGCCGGAGGGTTCAAAGTGTAGGAAAAATAACAGCTTGTACCCCGGAATGTATGGTATTCTGTTCAAAAATTATTAGAAAAAACATTTGTTTAAAGTCAAACATATGATGGTGTTCGTTAGATGCTCTAAAATATGCGGGATGCTTTCTGGTAGCATGTTGCATCATCGGCGTAGTGATATTGTGAAATGCCAACTCTGTTTGACAGTGCAAACATTTCACCACAATGTCTGTCTTTTTCAGTATCAAATGATTGCAAAACCTCATGTCGTCTTTGGGCCATTTGCTTTCTTTCCACCTTCTCAGTGTTTTTCTTTGAGCCATCTCTTTCGGCACTCGTGTTTTGGGCATCACCGGCAGCGCGACCCCCATCAATAGGTGCACTGCTCACATGTGTGCTCTACTGAAGCAGTCTTGCGGAAATGACATCTATGTATTTTACCCAGTAAACAAATCATCAAAAATCAAGGTTTTTTTTTCTAATGAAATTAATCGATGGATCATTGCAGCTAAGGGTGTAACGGTACACAAAAATTTCGGTTTGGTACGAAATTTCGTTCTTATCTGTGCTGTAAAGTTCAAATTTGAATGACAATAAAAAGGAAGTCTAAGTCTACCTCGGTTTAGAGGTCACGGTTCGGTTCATTTTTGGTACAGTAAGAAAACAACAAAATATACATTTTCTGGTTATTTATTTACCAAGATTTTTAAACAATGGCTATATCCTTTTTAACATTGCTTTAAAATAGCTGTGTGTGTGATGGATGTGAGCCACCACTAGGCTGATCAGTGCAACAGCATGAATGCTAAGCACAGGGTCCATTGCCAGGGTTAATGCAGTCAACATATAAAAATTAAAACTAAATAAGATAAGGCTCAGAATTGGTTTCTTAACAAAACCTTTCTACATATAAAGTGCAACATTTCCACATATAAAGTGCAACATTAAACTGCTTCAAGTTGTTGCTCAGATTAAATAAAATGACAAAACTTTTCTTCTACATACAAAAAGTGCAACATTAAACAGTTTCAAGTCAACTCAGCCTCAGATTAACTTTTCTTTTTTACCCCCCAGCCTTTAACCCTGGTGACTTTCACTCAATGTTCATGTTTTTTTTCCAGAAAAATCAGTTTATCCACTGTCTGCAGAAAGAACAGACCTGTTTGCAGTTAAAATGTCTCCAGCTGTGGAAAATACCCTTTCACTGGGCACGGAGCTAGCCGGTATGGTGAGGTAGTGCATGGCTAACTTGGCAGTAAGAGGGTATATGGGCTCATTGTTCTTCCACCATAGAAGTGGGTCAAAATCTAGTTTTTAATGCAATATGGTCTTAAATATGCTGCTATAAAAACACCAACGGCATTTGTTATTGCTTTAGCCCTGCCTGACTCGCCGAGGAGAGGCTGCTTGAATGGGGTGTTTGCACGACGCTCGTCTTTCTCTTTGTTGAAGCGATGTTATCCATTGTTGTATCGCACTGCAAAGCCGAAATGTTCCCAAATGGGAGATCTTAACGAGGCAGGAGGGTCTTCCAGCTCTGGCTTTTTGCATTTTGTAGTACCCCGGTCATTGCTAGCATGCCGTGTGTTGTGCCTCGGTGTGCATTGTTTACACAACATGCGGTGCGCTACTTAATATGTCTGTGTGGAAACTCGTTCGGTACACCACCGAACCGAACCCCCCGTACCGAAACGGTTCAATACAAATACATGTACCGTTACACCCTTAATTGCAGCCCAACACTTTATTGGTTTATATGTGGTATGCGTGTCATAGTAACATGGTGTTAGTGCAGTGGCGGGCCGTGTGTTTCCCACCTAGGCCTTCAGTGATGTCCTGTGCCCAATGATTACCTCTCATAATACCAAAATTATGTCACCACATGACCATTGCTGGAGAAATACTATACAGAAACACATTTACGCCCTACTGGACATTGAATCACATCAACAGTGTACAAAACGGGTTACTTTCTGGCGCATTTAAAAATCAATAAACCCGCATCAGCAATTAAAACATATCTTAAGTCATACTTGCCAACCCTCCCGATTTTTCCGGGAGACTCCCGAATTTCAGTGCCCCTCCCGATTTTCACCCGGACAACATTATTAAGGGCGTGCCGTGATGGCACTGCCTTTAGCGTCCTCTACAACCTGCCGTCGCATCCGCTTTTTCACCATACAAACAGCGTGCCGGCCCAGTTACATAATATATGCGGCTTCTGCAGACACATGTAAATGACTGCCAAGACATACTTGATCAACAGCCATACAGGTCACACTGAGGGTGCCCGTATAAACAACTTTAACACTGTTACAAATATGCGCCACACTGTGAACCCACACCAAACAAGAAAAACACATTTAAGGAGAACATCCGCACCGTAACACAACATAAACACAACAGAACAAATACCCAGAATCCCTTGTAGCCCTAACTCTTTCGGGCTACAACCTACAATATACACCTCCGCTACCACCCCAATCTCCCGAGTTCGGAGGTCTCAAATATGTCTTAGGTGGTACTGTCAGAATTAAAATAGCAAAAAACAGAGTAAACGTGAAAAAATAAAAAAATATATGTCATCTCACAATTTGTAGAACCCATTCGAGCTTCCGGGGTTGGTTGACATCGTCTCACAAGATGTAGTTTCTCTTTAAATATCCTTCTTGAAAATGGCTTTGCAAGTATATGTGTTGTCTTGTCTAATCATAAAAGATACAGAAGAGGCGTGTTGGCTGAGTTCTTAAAGTTTACTCCACAGCGTGCTCAGCAAAAACATCCCGCTGCCGGCATGGCTAAACGGGGCTACTGCACATGCTCTTCACTACTGTGGCATGCTGGGTGATGGAGTTCTTATGTTACCTAGCTCATAACATCACTATATATATCTGCCTTAGGCCACCTAGAAGACCTTACTGACAACAACTCGTGATCTGATTGGCTATCGCAACTGTCTGTCAAATGTTTGTGTCCGGCATTGTTGTCTTTGAAGTCCACAGGCAGATTTGGTACAGCATGGCAACATAAGCTAGCTGAATTCTGATTGGATAAAAACTCTATAACTTAAAAACAACAGCGCTGAAAGGAGCATAATATGACATGAAGAGAATATGAATACTTTTAGATACTTAGGGAAAGTACATTTAAAAACTAATTTTATCTTTAATTATGATCATAATTTCTGGTTATGTTAGGCCAGCAAAGAAGGCCTTGCTGGCCCTGATGGCACACCACTGTGTAGGTGTACTGCATATGTTCTCATTTTGCTGTAGATATACTGTTAGAATAATTGTTTCTAAGTTATCACAAAAACTTTGTTACATTGAGTGCCTGGTGAGAAGCAAAAGCTGTCTTTGGAACCTACCAAGAGTAAGGCTCGTAAAACTCCACTGTGTAGGGGGGGGGCAAGATGAAGGTGTTCCTGTTTCTTCCATGTATTATAATCAAACAGACAGATATTGTCTGACCCAAGGACTATAAAAGCGAAGAGGAAGCAGGACCAGAATCCACTCTAGGCGACCTCCTTTTTCAACTGTTTTACGAACCTCTTTTTGAACTCGTTTACGACCTTTTCTTTTGAACTGTTCTGTAACCAAAGGCAACGCTGTTTACGACCCACTTCCCTTTTGGAAGCAGCTGTGGTCATTTGGTCAGGGAAAGTCAAATAAAGGAGGAGGCGTACAATCTTTCGCCAGAGCGTGCTGGAGATTGTACAAGAGTACAGTGTCCCGGCGTCTCTCCTCAATTGGGCCAAATTGAATTCTGTCTCTGTTTGATTCTTTGCTTCTTGTCTTGTTTAATAGATGTCATCAGTGTTTGAACGTGACATCTCCAGTGATCCGCTTTTGTTGCTGTGAAGTACTCATACATGCCCAAAACGGAATACTCAACATCCTAAGTTTTTTAAATGTATTTTAAGGACAAACATTCTAGAGCAGGGGTGTCAAACTCAAGTACAGAGTGGGCCAAAATTTAAAACTGAACAAAGCCGCGGGCCAAGGTTGAACAAATTAACCTTTTAATAGGGACCCAAACAAGTTTTGCATTGAATATTGAACAAGCAAGGCTTATATAACTTTATAGTGACATGCAAAATCGAGTTTCAAATAATAATAATAATAATTAAAAAAATATATTGCAGCCCGGAAGAGTTAGGGCTGCATGGGATTCTGGGTATTTGTTTTGTTGTGTTTATGTTGTGTTACGGTGCGGATGTTCTCCAGAAATGCGTTTGTCATTCTTGTTTGGTGTGGATCCACAGTGTGGCGCATATTTCTAACAGTGTTAAAGTTGTTTATACGGGCACCGTCAGTGTAACCTGTATCGCTGTTGGCCAAGTATGCGTTGCATTCACGTGTGTGTGTGTGCGTGCTGAAGCCGCACATATTATGTGTCTGGACCAGCATTCGCTGGACTTGGTGAAAAGCGGACGTGACAATTTTAGGGAGGGGCACTGAAATTTGAGAGTCTCCCAGGAGGGTTGGCAAGTATGAGAATTAGTGGTGAATGCGGTGTTACCAAAGAGTTTGACACCCATGTTCTAGAGTGCTTTAAACAGTTGTGACAGTCAACATTGTTTTTTTTTTAAACATGTCCTGACCACGAGGTGGCGCCTTTCAGAAGAGCAACTTCAATCCCACTTTTCATCACAGCGTTCTAATTGTCGTCTTCTCTCTGCAAAAGTCTGTTTAGCTCCCCGGTCACCTCGGCACCATGAGTTGGAGCTTTCTGACTCGTCTGCTGGATGAGATCTCCAACCACTCCACCTTCGTGGGGAAGATCTGGCTGACGGTGCTCATCATCTTCCGCATCGTGCTGACAGCAGTGGGCGGGGAAACTATCTACTACGACGAGCAGAGCAAGTTTGTCTGCAACACGCAGCAGCCCGGGTGTGAGAATGTTTGCTACGACGCCTTTGCGCCGCTCTCACACGTCCGATTCTGGATCTTTCAGGTGAGCGTCGGGTGACATATTTAGGAGCTTAAATGAAGCGTGCCACTAATGAAGCATGTCTGCCGCAGGTGATCATGATCACTACTCCCACGATCATGTACCTGGGCTTCGCCATGCACAAGATTGCCCGCATGGATGACTCTGACTACCGACCGCTACGTAACCGCAAGAAGAAAATGCCCATCATTAACCGTGGGGCGGTTCGGGACTACGAGGAGGCGGAGGACAATGGCGAGGAAGACCCCATGGTCGCAGAAGAGATCGAATTGGAGAAGCCAGACAAAGCAGAGAAAAGTAGTTTGCCATTGTTTTCTTTTTCAGCGTTCTTATTCTATAAAATGATTGCATTTTAACGTTGGATTGCAAAGGTAAGGGTTTAAAAACTGTTAAGCTGTGGAAGAGAAGCACTTCTACGCTCGGTGTTTGGTCAAATGAACAAGGATTTCATCGGATGAATGTTTGCTGTGATATTATGTAGTAGACCCTGTCCTAACGGGGCTGGCATTCCCAGGCCTCCTTGCGAAATAATTGACGCACACACGACTAGAAAAGCTTCTCTGCCAGAACCTATCACCTAAAAGTAGAGATGTCCGATAATGGCTTTTATAGTAGGGATGCACAAGTGAATATGTCTCGTTCACGTTTTCAAAAGTCTGTTTGGGTCCCTTGTAGAGATGTCCGATAATGGCTTTTTTGCCGATATTGTCCAACTCTTAATTACCGATTCCGATATCAACCGATACCGATATATACCGTCGTGGAATGAACACGTTATTATGCCTAATTTAGTTGTGATGCCCCCGCTGGATGCATTAAACAATGTAACTTTACCATGAATTGATTAACGTGGACCCAGACTTAAACAAGTTGAAAAACGTATTCGGGTGTTACCATTTAGTGGTCAATTGTACGGAATATGTACTGTACTGTGCAATCTACTAATACAAGTTTCAATCAAAAACAAGGTTTTCCAAAATAAGACAACTTCAACTCCAGTTATGGAAAAAAAATGCCAACATGGCACTGCCATATTTATTATTGAAGTATTTTTTTTTTAACATGCCTAAAAACAGCTTGGAATTTGGGACATGCTCTCCCTGAGATAATCCTGATACCCACTACAACTATGGTAAATACTATACTTTGACTTTCACAAAGTGCATTATTTTTTACTTTTTTTAAACATGCCTCAAAACAACAGCTACAAAAACAATGAAGGCACACAGCTTCAGTCCAGAGTATACTAGAGAATACTCGCCAACCTTGAGACCACCGAATTCGGGAGATGGAGGGGTATATTGTAGCGTCCCGGAAGAGTTAGTGCTGCAAGGGGTTCTGGGTATTTGTTCTGTTGTGTTTATGTTGTGTTACGGTGCGGATGTTCTCCCGAAATGTGTTTGCCATTCTTGTTTGGTGTGGGTTCACAGTGTGGCGCATATTTGTAACAGTGTTAAAATTGTTTATACGGCTACCCTCAGTGTGACCTGTATGGCTGTTGATCAAGTATGTCTTAACATGGTCATTACTGCCTAGTTTCTCTTTTTATATTCTTATTTTACTGTTATATTTTTATTCTAATTGTTGCTTTTTATTTTTTATTTTATTGTAATATTTTTCTATGCTGTTTCCGTTTATACCCCCATTATTTACTTTTTACTCTTTAAATTCGATCTCAACTCTGTACACTGCTGCTGGAATTTTAATTTTCCTGAGGGAACTCTCCTGAAGGAATCAATAAAGTACTATCTATCTATCCAAACAGCAGCTTGGAATTTGGGACATGCTCTCCCTGGGAGAGACTATGAGGAGGTTGAGGTGGGGGTAGGGGGGCGGTTTATATTGTAGCGTCCCGGAAGAGTTAGTACGGCAAGGGATTCTGGGTATTTGTTCTGTTGTGTTTGTTGTGTTACGGTGCGCATGTTCTCCCGAAATGTTTGCCATTCTTGTTTGGTGTGGGTTCACAGTGTGGCGCATATTTGTAACGGTGTTAAAGTTGTTTATACGGGCACCCTCAGTGTGACCTGTATGGCTGTTGATCAAGTATGTCTCGCGTTAATTTGTGATGAGAACAGCCAGTAGATATTATGTGACTCAAGGAAATGCCTTTAAGGTTTATTGGCACTCTGTACCTCTCCCTACGTCCGTGTACACAACACCGTTTTAAAACGTCATACATTTTACTTTTAGATACCGATAATTGTGAAACCGATACCGATAATTTCCGATATTACATTTTAAAGCATTTATCGGCCGATAATATCGGCAGCCTGTTATTATCGGACATCCCTACTCAACATTGATTAAATGTCGTCAAAAAGCATGTTGTTCCAATGTTAGGTTTGAGTCGCTCAACGTCAGGACCTAATTCAACAAGTTTTAAACGTTGCTGGGTGGTTGCACTTTGTGCTGATACACACCAGGTATTATTATTATTAGGGACCGCAAGTCCCTTTGTAAAGGAATCCCAAAGGGAGTCCTTTACAATGGTACAGAGGACTATATTGTTATTGTAAGGATTATTATTATTATTATTTTTCCGCAGCTTTGCGCACTACTTTGCCCCCCTCAACATGCTTCAAAACTCACCAAATTGTACACACACATCAAAAAACGCGAACAAAACTCTTTAGTGGAAAAACCAAACCCCAAAAATCAAAATTGCGCTCTAGCGCCCCCTAGGAAAAAAACACAGACACAACTTCCTCTAACTCCCAGTACGAATATCGTAGAGACATGCAACAAAAACCTCTATGTAGGTCTGACTTAAAGCTAGATTTCATACACTGACATCCTTCAGCAAAAATCAACAGGAAGTTGGCAATCACCCCTTCAAAACAAAAGTTTCATAAAAACACTAATTTTTGCCTCTTTGAGCTGTAATTTGACCCCCTTAAAATACTTCAAAACTCACCAAACTTTTTACACACATCAGGACTGGCGGAAATTGCGATCTAATAAAAAAAACAAACCCCAAAACTCAAAATTGCGCTCTAGCGCCCCCTAGGAATAAAACACAGACAAAACTGCTCCTCGGAGGAAAACACAGACAAAACTGCTTGTAACTTCCGGTAGGAATGTCTTAGAGACATGAAACAACAACCTCTATGTAGGTCTCACCTAGACCTACCGTAATTTCCGGACTATAAGCCGCACCTGACTATAAGCCGCACCAGCTAAATTTAGGGGAAAATACAGATTGCTCCATATATAAGCCGCACCCGACTATAAGCCGCAGGGTTTTGATGTGTAATTAGCGTAGTATATAGGGGTTCCTGCTACCACGGAGGGGATTGTCAGGACAGAGATGACTGTTTGGGAACGCAAAGCGTCCCATTTATTAACTATAAATCTTTCAATCATTCAATCAAACTTTCACATCTTTGACATGGCGAACAGCATTCGTGCAGAGTACAAATAATACAACGGTGCAAAGTAATACAAAGTGCTCGCCTGTACGTTATCAAAATAACCAGCGGTATATGAAAAGTCAGTCTTTAATCATTGTGTCATCGTCTTCCTCCTGCGTACTAAAACCACCGAAATCCTCTTCGTCGGTGTCGGAGAAGAACAGGCCGTATATAAGCCGCACCCTTGTATAAGCCGCAGGGACCAGAAGGAGGGGAAAAAGTAGCGGCTTATAGTCCGGAAATTACGGTACATTTCATAGATTGACATCCTTCAGCAACTAGCACCTGCCAAATATGCGGGCCCGACCAACGCTGCTTGCAGCTTTAATTATTATTATTATTTCCTTTTTGCAATTGTACTCACATCCTTGTAATTTACAGTATACCTGTTAGAGTGCTTTCTGCTGGATTCACAGCTGCAGCACTTCTTTGGCCTGCAGTTAGCGACAAAAGTCTCTACAGATGTACATTTTGAAGCAGAAAAAATGTATCTTGATACGCGGGGGAATGCAAAACTGCGACTAGTCGGGGCTCTACTGCAATGATAGCGCCTTTATTTTACCTTGGCAAGTGTGTAAATTCCATTCTGGAGTCTAAAAAAAAACCAAAACATTTCTCTTTCCACTTTCAAGCTTCGGGAGAGAAGAAGCACGACGGACGGCGTCGCATCTTGCGAGACGGCCTCATGAAAGTCTACATATGCCAGCTGGTGTGGCGCTCCGCATTCGAAGTGAGCTTCCTCTGTGGCCAGTACGTCCTGTACGGCTTCGAGGTGATCCCCTCGTATGTGTGCACCCGCTCGCCCTGCCCGCACACCGTGGACTGCTTCGTGTCTCGCCCCACGGAGAAGACCATCTTCCTGCTGGTCATGTACGTGGTGTCCTTCCTCTGCCTGGTCCTGACCGTTTTCGAAATCGTCCACTTGGGCGTCGGCGGCGTCCGCGACACCTTCCGCAGGCGCAGCGCCCTCCGGCCAGGCGTGCTCCCCTCCTCGCATGCCTTAGCCTCAGCGCCGCCAGAATATCACGCCGCCATGAAAAAGGGAGGAAAAGTCGGGCTGAGGAACTCGCCAGCAGGCGATTCTGGTATGGACAGTTTCGGTGACGAGGCCAACTCATCCCGGGACCTGGAGCGGTTGCGCAGGCACTTGAAGCTGGCCCAGCAGCACCTGGACCAGGCCTACCACACGGAGGAGGGAAACCCCTCCCGCAGCAGCAGTCCGGAGGTCCACACTGCAGCACAAACGCCGGCTGAGCAGAACCGCCTCAATTTTGCCCAAGAAAAGCACCAAGAGGCGAGCGAAAAAGGTAATCACCTTCTGTCCACCAAAGAGTGGGTTTGTCTGGCCCTCTGTTTGAAACTTCTTTTCAACACTTGTTAATCTTTTTCCTAACAGTAAATTAAGTGGGTTCCGCAATAAGAACGCGATAATAGACTTTATTTATCCCACATGGTTGCTGCATGTGTAAAATTGTGAACAAGACAAACCATAAACGTGACTTAATATAAAAAACATTAATGGAAAAGTAAAAAGTAATGCAAATGAAGAAGGAAAGTAATACATATAAATAACACACACCGAACTTGGAAAGTCAAGTCAATATTATTTTTATATTCCTTATTCCAGATGTCAGCAGAAGTAAAAATAAATTTTTGTATACAGTAAAGCAGGTCTACACTATGTCCTTACTTAAAAGCATATAGCTAAATTTGTATCACGCAACACTCGTTGGCATTGATTATACATTGAAATCTTACTTTGGATCCCCCCCCCCCTCCCCTTTTATTGTGAAAGTTGGTAGCCATGAGAATTTTACAACAACTCATGATGCGATTCCGATTCTTGGAGTGATTAAACATGGTTGGCATATCGATTCATGCAATACGTTCATACTTGCCAACCATCCCGAATTTTCCGGGAGACTTCCGAATTTCAGTGCCTCTCCCGGGACAACCATCCTCCCGAATTTCTCCCGATTTCCAGCCGGACCAGAGTGCGGGACAGCCTGTCGTCACGTCCACTTTTCCTCCATATAAACAGCGTGCCGGCCCAGTCACGTTATAACATCTACGGCTTTTGGAGCTCAGTGCGCAACTGCACACACAACAAGAAGGAGACTATTATATATGTCTCCGTTATCCATAGATTTATCTATAACCCATAAAGTAGGCAGGTGTTTATTCCAGCCGGCACGTTAATACACTGACACACAACATCCGGATTCCCATCATGCATTGCTTCAAAACTACGGCAAGTAGTAATGTCCAAAAACATAACAGTATGGTTAGAAAAGATGGTTAGAAAGATAGTGACAGAGAATAGAACGAGGATGGACAATTCAACCCTAAACTCACTCCTTTCCTGCAAATTACATTTCACAGATGCTGCCCATACCTATGCTCCTTCAAAGGCTGTGCTACTGGCTGCAAAGCATTGCACTTTCAAATACAACT
Source organism: Entelurus aequoreus (assembly GCF_033978785.1). Taxonomy (NCBI): domain Eukaryota; kingdom Metazoa; phylum Chordata; class Actinopteri; order Syngnathiformes; family Syngnathidae; genus Entelurus; species Entelurus aequoreus. Next base: position 96,005,789 of record NC_084731.1, read on the forward strand.
ATGAGTAGAGGAGTGTTATGTGTGTGTATATGTGTAAATAAATATATATATATATATATATATAATATTTATATATATATATATATATATATATATATATATATATATATATAATATTTATTTATATATAAAATAAATACTTGAATTTCACTGAATTCTAGCTATAAATATACTCCCCCCAAATCTCCTGAATTCGGAGGTCTCGAGGTTGGCAAGTATGAATATGTTTGGTATGGAAATGATAACTAAATCGTTTTTAAAACAGGTTATTTCCAATTCTAAAACGCAAATCAAAAAACAAAGATAGGGCCGTTTTTCGATTTTTATTATGTATGGCGGTTTTGAAAACAAACAAAAGGGTTGATTTTCATTAAAATATTGCCATAAAATTTGATTTTGCGCTGTTTTCCTTTTATGGATTTTTATTTTTCCAGAGAAACACAAAAATCCGATTTATGTTAATACAAAATGCAAAAATATGTGGTTATGTGTGTGATGACAAATTGAACCGGAAGCAGTATTTTAGCTTTTCCTTTGCGTTTAGCATGTTTTTAGCATATCTCTGTTATGCAGGAGTCCTATTGGTCCGTTTACCTTCCGTTCATTCTATTTCCAATTCTGAAACGCAAATCAAAAAACAAAATTAGGGCTGTTTTTTGATTTTGATTATATATGGTGGTTTTGAAAACAAACAAAAAAGGGTTGATTTTTATTAAAGTATTGCCATAAAATTTGATTTTGCGCTGTTTTCCTTTTTATGGATTTTTATTTTTCCAGAAAAACACAAAAATCTGATTTATGTTAATCCAAAATGCAAAAATGCATGGTTATCTGTGTGATGACAAATTGAACCGGAAGCAGTATTTTAGCTTTTCCTTCGCGTTTAGCATGTTTTTAGCATATCTTTGTTATGCAGGAGTCCTATTGGTCCGTGTATCATCCGTTCATTCTATTTCCAATTTTGAAACGCAAATCAAAAAACAAAATTAGGGCCGTTTTTTGATTTTTGTTACATATGGCAGATTTTAAAACAAACAAAAAAGGGTTGTTTTTCATTAAAATGTTGCCATAAAATTGGATTTTGTGCTGTTTTCCTTTTCTGCATTTTAACTACCGTATTCCAGAAAATTCACAAAAATTAAAAAAAAAAAGTTCATCCAAAATGCAAAAATGCGTGTTTATCTGTGTGATGACAAATTGAACCGGAAGCAGTATTTTAGCTTTTCCTTCACGTTTAGCATGTTTTTAGCATAACGGTAACATCTTTGTGCAGCAGGAGTCTTATTGTCGTTTTTAAAAAAGTGTTATCAAACAGTTGTCCAACTTTACTCAGTTGTTTTTGTGGTTAGAGTGTCCGCCCTGAGATCGGTAGGTTGTGAGTTCACCAAGTACCCAAGACTATAAACATGGGACCCATTACCTCCCTGCTTGGCACTCAGCATCAAGGGTTGGAATTGGGGGTTAAATCACCAAAAATGATTCCCGGGCGTGGCCACCGCTGCTGCCCACTGCTCCCCTCACCTCCCAGGGGGTCAACAAGGGGATGGGTCAAATGCAGAGGACAAATTTCACCACACCTAGTGTGTGTGTGACAACCATTGGTACTTTAACTTTAACTTTTTGTTTCAGAAATTAAAATAGAAAAAAATGGCCCAAAATGTGTCTTTTGATTTGCATTAGAGAATTCCAAATAGACCCGCGACCCCGAAGGGAATAAGCGGTAGAAAATGGATGGATGGAATTCCAAATAGAATGAAGGGAAGGTACACGGACCGTTATGCTAAAAACTAAAGCTATAATACTGCTTCCGGTTCAGTTTGGCATCACACAGATAACCACGCATTTTTGCATTATGGATGAACTTAAATTGAATTTTTGTGTTTATCAGGAAAAATTCATAAAAGGAAAACCGCACAAAATCCAATTTTATGGCAATATTTTAATGAAAATCAACCCTTTTTTGTCTGTTTTTAAATCTGCCATACATAATAAAAATCGAAAAACAGCCCTAATTTAGTTTTTTTAAATTTCCTTTTCAGAAATGGAAATAGAATGAACGGAAGGTACACCGACCACGTAAGCGCAAAGATGTTTAAAAACATATTTTTAAAAATTCGAGTCATAAAAATTGGAAATTTATTTTACAATTGAAATAAATAAGAATCAGGAATCGGATGTGAAATTGTTTTTTTTCTTCAAATCCCGGAGTAGTTATCAAATTAAATGTCAAGGGGCCTGTGTTCATCAGCCAACAATATAAAAAAATAAATAAAAAACATTTAAAAAATGTTTTTTAGTTGAATTTTGCATAAGTTAGATTCACTTAAAAGAAAAGGAGTACAATATTTTTACACAAATGCATTTTTTTTTGTCAGAATGCCATACAGGAATATTTTTAAATGATTTAATTGGTACCTCAATTATTTGCTTAAAACTTGGTAACAGTTTGATCTAAAGTACCGCTGGGGTGTACCGTATTTTTCGGAGTATAAGTCGCACCGGCCGAAAATGCATAATAAAGAAGGGAAAAAACATATATAAGTCGCACTGGAGTATAAGTCGCATTTTTTGGGGAAATTTATTTGATAAAACCCAACACCAGGAATAGACATTTGAAAGGCAATTTAAAATGAAAGCTGCAAGCAGCGATGGACGGGACCGACTTTGAGGGCTCATAAAATCCAAACCGGAGCAGTAATTAAAACTCTTTCATCAACTTTTAATCAGAAGGGTTCAATCTCTCTCCTGTGCTAACTTGAAGCCGACACAACAAACGCGCTCAGAGGAGATAATGTTTGAAAAAAGGTGACTGTTTTTACACAACTTTTGTTTTGAAGGGGGAATTGCAAACTTCCTGGGGGTTGTCAGTGTATGAAATATAGGTCTAAGTGAGACCTACATAGAAGTTTTTGTTTCATGTCTCTATGACATTCCTACTATGAGTTACAGGCAGTTTTGTCTGTGTTTTCTTCCTGAGGGGCGCCAGAGCGCAATTTTGAGTTTTGGGGTTTGGTTTTTTGATTAGATCGCAATTTTCGCCAGTCCTGATGTGTGTCCAATTTGGTGAGTTTTGAAGCATGTTAAGGAGGTCAAATTACAGCTCAAAGAGGCAGCGGTATAATAATAAAACGCTAGAAATACAATAGGGTCCTCTGTCCCAAAGGGACTCGGTCCCTAATAAATAAAGAATAGTGAACAACAGGCTGAATAAGTGTACGTTATATGAGGCATAAATAACCAACTGAGAAGGTGACTGGTATGTTAACGTAACATATTATGGTAAGTCATTCAAATAACTATAACATATAGAACATGCTATACGTTTACCAAACAATCTGTCACTCCTAATCGCTAAATCCCATGAAATCTTATACGTCTAGTCTCTTACGTGAATGAGCTAAATAATATTATTTGATATTTTACGGTAATGTGTTAATAATTTCACACAAGTCGCACCCCCGGCCAAACTATGAAACAAACTGTGACTTATAGTCCGAAAAATACGGTATTTTTGTGAATTTGTTTTGTCTTCTAACTCATCTTCGCACACATTGACCTGATCACCGCCTGTATAACCACCTGTGTGTGACTACTCTGCGTATATACATGATTAATGCAACTTTGTTTGTGATTAATCACACGAGTTAACTCCTTATGTTTGACAGCCCTAATTACAATAAAGATTCAGTGTTTCCCATAAACTGCCAAGATACCTGTGGCGGTGGGGGCGTGGCTACGGGCATGGCTATGGGCGTGGTCACCATGACATCATCGAGTAATTTGCATAATTTACTACAATGTTAGGATTTTCTCTAAAAAGGCTCAAAAAATGTATACTTACTAATTAATAATAACAGTTTTGTTTTAAACGTCCATCCATCCATCCATTTTACAATATAATTACAACACTTTATGTACATATTTATATACAGATTTGAACAATAACTGAAATATATTTATTAATTGTGGTTCTTACAAAAAATATATCTTATAAAATATAAAAGCTAAAATGTCTCTTAAAGCTCT
>NC_084731.1:96017314-96026634 GCF_033978785.1 Entelurus aequoreus
CTGTTTTGGAAAAAAAAAATAACAGGCAATTTTTGTAGTGTTAAAATGTAGAGATTATTTTTTTTCTTGAGAGTTAATAAATATATTTGAAAAGAGTTCGATTTTGTTTGTGGTCTTGAATCGGCACTTGACAAAACTCTCCATAATGTGGGCTTTGAACAAAAATGGTAACAATTTAGTATGGGGAACATATTCACCATTAATTAATTGCTTATTAACATGCAAATTAGTAACATATCGGCTTTTAATTAGTCATTATTAAGTACTTACTAATGCCTTATGGTAACAATTTAGAATGGGGAGCATATTCACCATTAGGTGCTTATTAACATGCAAATTAGTAACATATCGGCTTTTAATTAGTCATTATTAAGTACTTACTAATGCCTTATGGTAACACTTTAGAATGGGGAACATATTCACCATTAGTTGCTTATTAACATGCAAATTAGTAAAATATTGGCTCTTAATCAGTCATTAATTTCTATTAATGCCTTGTGGTAAGACTTCAGTATGGGGAACATATTCACCATTATTTAGTTGCTTATTAACATGCAAATTAGTAACATATTGCTCTTAATTATTCATTATAAAGTACTTATTAATGCCTTATGGTAACACTTTAGTATGGGGAATATATTCACCATTAATTAATTGCTTATTAACATGCAAATTAGTAACATATCGGCTTTTAATTAGTCATTATTAAGTACTTACTAATGCCTTATGGTAACACTTTAGAATGGGGAACATATTCACCAGTAGGTGCTTATTAACATGCAAATTAGTAACATATCGGCTTTTAATTAGTCATTATTAAGTACTTACTAATGCCTTATGGTAACACTTTAGAATGGGGAACATATTCACCATTAGTTGCTTATTAACATGCAAATTAGTAAAATATTGGCTCTTAATTAGTCATTAAGTACTTATTAATGCCTTATGGTAACACTAGTATGGGGAACACGTATTCACCATTAGTTGCTTATTAACATGCAAATTAGTAACATATCGGCTTTTAATTAGTCATTATTAAGTACTTACTAATGCCTTATGGTAACACTTTAGAATGGGGAACATATTCACCATTAGTTGCTTATTAACATGCAAATTAGTAAAATATTGGCTCTTAATTAGTCATTAAGTACTTATTAATGCCTTATGGTAACACTAGTATGGGGAACACGTATTCACCATTAGTTGCTTATTAACATGCAAATTAGTAACATATCGGCTTTTAATTAGTCATTATTAAGTACTTACTAATGCCTTATGGTAACACTTTAGAATGGGGAACATATTCACCGTTAGTTGCTTATTAACATGCAAATTAGTAAAATATTGGCTCTTAATCAGTCATTAATTTCTATTAATACCTTGTGGTAACACTTTAGTATGGGGAACATATTCACCATTATTTAGTTGCTTAACATGCAAATTAGTAACATATTGCTCTTAATTATTCATTATTAAGTACTTATTAATGCCTTATGGTAACACTTTAGTATGGGGAACATATTCACCATTAGTTGCTTATTAACATGCAAATGAGTAAAATATTGGCTCTTAATTAGTCATTAAGTACTTATTAATGCCTTATGGTAACACTTTAGTATGGGGAACACGTATTCACCATTAGTTGCTTATTAACATGCAAATTAGTAACATATCGCTCTTAATTAGTCATTAAGTACTTACTAATGCCTTATGGTAACACTTTAGTATGGGGAACATATTCACCATTAATTAGTTGCTTATTAACATGCAAATTAGTAACACATTGGCTCTAATTAGTCATTCATTCCTATTAATGCTTTGTGGTAACACTTTAGTATGGGGAATATATTCACCGTTAATTAGTTGCTTATTAACATGCAAATTAGTAACATATTGCCTCTTAGTCATTATTCCTATGAATGCCTTGTGGTAACACTTTAGTATGGGGAACACTTACTCACCATTAATTAGTTGCTTATTAACATGTAAATTAGTAACATATGGCCTCTTAATTAGTCATTATTCCTATGAATGCCTTATGGTAACACTTTAGTATGGGGAACACTTATTCATCATTAATTAGTTGCTTTTTAACATGCAATTTAGTAACATTGGCTCTTAATTAGTAATTATTAAGTACTTATTAATGCCTTATGGTAACACTTTAGTATGGGGAACATATTCACCATTTATTAGTTGCTTATTAACATGTAAATTAGTAACACATTGGCTCTAATTAGTCATTAATTCCTATTAATGCCTTGTAACACTTTAGTATGGGTAATATATTCACCATTTATTAGATGCTTATTAACATGCAAATTAGTAACATATTGGCGCTTAATTAGTCAATAATTCCTATTAATGCCTTGTGGTAACACTTTAGTATGGGCAATATATTCACCATTAATTAGTTGCTTATTAACATGCAAATTAGTAACATATTGGCTCCTAATTAGTCATTATTAAGTACTTTTTAATGCCTTACGGTAATACTTTACTATGGGGAACATATTCACCATTATTTAGTTGCTTATTAACATGCAAATTAGTAACATATTAGCTCTTAATTAGTCATTATTAAGTACTTATTAATGCCTTATTCTGCATGGCCTTATTATACAACTAGTAAGCCATTAACTAAGAGTCTTCCCTCAATAACCTCAGAATTATTGCTTATTAGTAACCCTAGCCCTTATATGTTCCCCCTAGTGTTCTAAATTAAGTCTTTGTTACTTAAAATATGTTCCCCATGCTAAAGTGTTACCACTAAAACTAGTCTCATAAGAGGTGACTGAAATGAACAGGTATGAATTACCATACACTGCCCTTTAGTGGCGAAAAGTGGGTATTAGTTGTACCGGGTCCCTAAGCACAGGGTTTGTGTAAAGTTAAAATCTTTTTTTTTTTTTTCTGGAATGAAAGTTATACAAAACTTAATTGTTGATATTAAATTAATATAGCTGTGAAAATGTATTAAGGTTGTTTGTATCAAATCAAGACAGCCCACATCCCCAATCAAAAATGGGTAGCGTTGGGGCTTAGAGTGGGATGGGAGCCCCTGTGTGGAGACATTTGGTTATTGCACCTGTATTCATTTTCTACAGCTTTTCTCTTTCACGGTCACTGGGGTGGGGTTGGGGGTGGCCTATTCCCACTGCACTGGGGCACAAGGCAGGGTACACCCTGGACAAGTCACCACCTCATCACAGGGGCCAACACAGACAGACAACCATTCACATATGTAACCAAAGTTTCAGTTTAATACCAAGAGATAGCCAACATGCTTCCGGACTTCTTTGTTATGAGTCTCGCCCTTCAGACGCAGGTACATTCTTCAGGGATAATGTTGGGCAGTGTCTCATGCTTGTATGAGTAGCCACCATCAGATGTCGTGGTGATGCGCAGGGACCTCATAGTTTCGGGTACTGGGGCGCAACACTGCCTGATCCCAAGAACAGTGCTGGTTCGATCGGGGGCAGAACAGTTTCCGTGGCAGTAGTAGAATGTCAGCACCTCGGGGTCCACGATCCAATTATCCCAGCCCAGCTCCTGGAAGCTGATCTGCACTTCAGCTCGCCCGCAGTCCTGCAGCCTCTCCTGTGAGGGCCGCTGGAGTAGGTCAACGGCTGAGGGGGACCATGGGATGGGGCCCGGCACGCTCCTGGGTGTACGGGCCGGGCCTGGTCGAGCATGCAGGTGGAGAAAGGGCATATTGTCAGCCCCCTCAGTGTGACAATGACAATTTGAACAAAGCACTTGGAGAAGGAAAGGACCCGAAACCAAGGGTGTCCGCAGACTCTGATTGACGTCGAAGATCATCCATCCATCTGGGCTGCTTTTTGACGGAGCATTTAAACCCTGAAGAAGCTTCCCATCAGACGTGAGGATAAAGAGCGAGGCCGAAGAGTTGACCGTGCCTCCATAGAACCAGAAGTGGGCCGACAAGACGAGCTGGTAGTGGGCAGACGGCTGGAAGTGATATGTGAGGTGATTCTGGTCACATGAGTCTGCCAGGGGTAAGAATAACAAACAAGGTTATTCATGGTTGATTTTTAACATATTTAAAGTACAACTTGTCACCAGAAACAGGAAAAAGAATAATCTCCAGGCTCGGTTGGCTGCGGTCGTCCGCCAGCTGTCTTTGACTGATTCCTAGAACCCTCCGAGGTATTGCCTGCACCTTGCCTCCATCCACACGGGGTGCTCCCCGCAGTCCCAGACTGTCCAGAACGCGGCCTCGGAACCACAATAAAACTTCTTCTCTGGAAAGCTCCTGCCCTCGGCAATGAACCCAGCAGACGATGACCAGCCAGAACCACATGGCGTCAACAGAATCCAACCTTCTATTCGAGTGTACGGGCAACAAGCAACTCCTGGTGGCTTTCTCACTTGCAGGCGAAACGTTGGATCGCACACTCTGACGTCACACTACAGAAAGATTGTTTCTCATACCAAACAAACATTTTCCCACTGGAAGTCCCCATGGAAGCCTCCTGTTTGACCTTGACGCCTTTCTGCACAGATATTGTGACTACAGTACAGCAGGCCGGTTAACAAAAGTACTTTGGTTTTCTATTCATGTCCAAATACTTTTGCTGTTTGTGATAGAAGAATACCTTGCAACCAACAAAACATTGTTTTTTTTATACAGTATATATCCACCATTATTAGGGATGTCCGATAATATCGGCAGGCCGATATACAGATAAATGCGTTAAAATGTAATATCGGAAATTATCGGTATCGGTTTTTTTATTATCTGTATCGTCTTTTTTTTAATTTTATTATTAAATCAACATAAAAAACACAAAATACACTTACAATTAGTGCACCAACCCAAAAAACCTCCCTCCCCCCATTTCTTTCTGTTATCAATATTCTGGTTCCTACATTATATATCAATATATATCAATACAGTCTGCAAGGGATACAGTCCGTAAGCACACATGATTGTGCGTGCTGCTGCTCCACTAATAGTACTAACCTTTAACAGTTAATTTTACTCATTTTCATTAATTACTAGTTTCTATGTAACTGTTTTTATATTGTTTTACTTTCTTTTTTATTCAAGAAAATGTTTTTAATTTAGTTATCTTATTTTATTATTATTTTTAAAAAGTACCTTATCTTCACCATACCTGGTTGTCCAAATTAGGCATAATAATGTGTTAATTCCACGACTGTATATATCGGTTGATATCGGTATCGGTTGATATCGGTATCGGTAATTAAAGAGTTGGACAATATCGGAATATCGGCAAAAAGCCATTATCGGACATCCCTAACCATTATGGATTCACACAGGGCCGGCCCGTGGCATAGGCCGTATAGGCAAATGCCAAGGGCGCCGACCATCAGGGGGCGCCACGCCAGTGCCACAAATGTTGGAGAAAAAACAAAAAAAAAGTTGGTACTATTATTTCTAAATACAAAAAATAATCCCACGTTAATTAAAATGCAAAGTAAAGCCTATTTAATAGAAATATTATTTGTTACAACATTACCCCCCCCCCGTGGGTGCACCCCCTCCCTTCCCGTATCATGACTCTTTTTGGACGTCACCACATCAAAAAATCAACACAAGATGTCAAAACGACCAAAACTGTCAGGTGCCCAGGGAAGAAAAAAGAGAAAAGAAGAGGAGGAGAAACGAGAAAAAGACAGAGGTAGCAGGTAGGTAACGTTAGCCTACATGAAATTATTTGTCTGTTACAGAATGTGATAGTAACCTGGCTTTTTAGCATTAAGCTAATGTTACATGATTCGGCAATTGCTAATCAATAAATAGCTAGTTCTGTTTTAACGTCGGGTTAATATTGTGGAGGGGGCTAAATTGTTATGGAAATAATAATGTAACGTTAGGTAATTACAGTACTCCCACCTTACATTCCTCAGGGACATTTGTATTAGATCTTTTAAGCAGGTGTTTTTTGTTTACATTGTTATTGCCTTCTGGTTAGCTAATGTTTGCCCTGCAGGTAATAGGCACTTTTCCACCCCTTTATATATTCGGTATAGTTGTAAGCCTAGTTGTTAAAGTGCACATCATTAATGTTAATTAAGCAATATCACATGAGAGGGAATGCTGTTTTTTTTAATTTGAGCACTGCTGTGATTCGGTTAAAGATAATCATAACATAACATTCTCATATAATATGTTAATTTGCTTTCTTTAAGTAAAAAAAAAAAAGGTCAAAGACAAAGCTATTCGGTTTCTTGTGAGTATATACACTTCACTGCCGATGTGGGGGGGCGCCAGATCGGTTAGGGCCAGGCCTGGATTCACACGTATAACATGTGAGGAAATAGTCCGAAACAATAGAAGCCTGACTGCTGTGCTTGGATTGCACCTGATTTTGAATATTGTGTCTACACTAGTGTTGTACCGATACCAATATTTTAGTAGCGGTACCAAAATGTATTTCGATACTTTTCGGTACTTTTCTAAATAAAGGGGACCACAAAAAAATGTCATTATTGGCTTATTTTAACAAAAAAATCTTAAGTTATATTAAGCATATGTTTCTTACTGCAATTGAAGAACAATTTTGTCCTTAAATGAAATAGTGAACATACAAGAAAACTACAACAACAAAGACAAAAGTTGAGGTAAGTGAAAAGGTTCATTGTCAACAGTGAGTGTCACATTTATCCTATAGCAGGGGTCACCAACGCGGTGCCCGCGGGCACCAGGTAGCCCGTAAGGACCAGATGAGTAGCCCGCTGGCCTGTTCTAAAAATAGCTCAAATAGCAGCACTTACCAGTGAGCTGCCTCTATTTTTTAAATTGTATTTATTTACTAGCAAGCTGGTCTCGCTTTGCTCGACATTTTTTAATTTTAAGAGAGACAAAACTCAAATAGAATTTGAAAATCCAAGAAAATATTGTAAAGACTTGGTCTTCACTAACTGACAAAGAAACAGATATCAGATTTGGTGTCCAGTTCAAAGTGTGACATGATTTATTTAAAAATTTGAAAGTTGACTTTTGTATTTTACATGACTTATTATTTGTACAAACATGGTGCAAAGTAATTCATGATTTGTTCAAAAATGCTAGTGGCTAGCTAGTTAAAATGGGATATAGTGATTTCACAAGACTGTCTTAGAAGTGATCATTTGAAAATGTTCCATTTGAAAAATGTGCATAAAGTGTTGCATATTGATATTTATCTGTTTCTATATATATTTATTGTGAGAAATCATTAAGATGATCAGTGTTTCCACAAAGATAAATATCATTAATTATTAATAATAACATAGAGTTAAAGGTAAATTGAGAAAATTGGCTATTTCTGGCAATTTATTGAAGTGTGTATCAAACTGGTAGCCCTTCGCATTAATCACTACCCAAGAAGTAGCTCTTGCTTTCAAAAAGGTTGGTGACCCCTGACCTATAGCGTCTTTAGTTTAGCTATGTAGCTAATTATGCAGCCCCAGGTCAAGTCAAATTGTTTTTGGTGTACCCCTCAGATTATATTTAATTCGATTTTTTAAAAATATATTTCTATGTCTGTCCTGACAAAGTGGAACAACAGAGTGCTGGAAGAGGTGAGGGAGAGATGAAAGTTGATGAGCAACTAGGGGTGTACCGTTACACCCCTAGTACATATCATTCACTAACCGATTTATAACAAATAATCCAATCAGAATATTCCATAACATTCTATATTGAGGACACTCAAATCCTTTATTGCATCCAAATAATTGCAATTCCATGATTTGGTGCATTTGCAAACAGTTAAAATGATGTACAAAGCAAACTAAGAACGTACAATTATTCACAGAAAAATCTAATATACAAACCCCGTTTCCATATGAGTTGGGAAATTATGTTAGATGTAAATATAAACAGAATGCAATGATTTGCAAATCATTTTCAACCCATATTCAGTTGAATATGCTACAAAGACAACATATTTGATGTTTGAACTGATAAACATTTTTTTTTTTTTGGCAAATAATCATTAACTTTAGAATTTGATGCCAGCAACACGTGACAAAGAAGTTGGGAAAGGTGGCAATAAATACTGATAAAGTTGAGGAATGCTCATCAAACACTTATTTGGAACATCCCAAAGGGGAACAGGTGGGTGCCATGATTGGGTATAAAAGTAGATTCCATGAAATGCTCAGTCATTCACAAACAAGGATGGGGCGAGGGTCACCACTTTGTCAACAAATGCCTGAGCAAATTGTTGAACAGTTTAAGAAAAACCTTTCTCAACCAGCTAGTAGTTACATGTCCATGGTTTAATAGTATTGTTGATCTTCTGTCCATCCTTCCAGTCAGGGACTTATTTGTTTTGTTTCTATCTGCAGTTAAGCTCGATGCTATCACGTTAGCTCCGTAGCTAAAGTGCTTCGCCGATGTATTGTCGTGGAGATAAAAGTCACTGGGAATGTCCATTTCGCGTTCTCGACTCTCATTTTCAAGAGGATATAGTATCCCAGGTGGTTTAAAATACAAATCCGTGATCCACAATAGAAAAAGGAGAAAGTGTGGAATCCAATGAGCCAGCTTGTACCTAAGTTACGGTCAGAGCGAAAAAAGATACGTCCTGCACTGCACGCTAGTCCTTCACTCTCACGTTCCTCATCCACGAATCTTTCATCCTCGCTCAAATTAATGGGGTAATCGTCGCTTTCTCGGTCCGAATCGCTCTCGCTGCTGGTGTAAACAATGGGGAAATGTGAGGAGCCTTTCAACCTGTGACGTCACGCTACTTCCGGTACAGGCAAGGCTTTTTTTATCAGCGACCAAAAGTTGCAAACTTTATCGTCGATGTTCTCTACTAAATCCTTTCAGCAAAAATATGGCAATATCGCAAAATGATCAAGTATGACACATAGAATGGATCTGCTATTCCCGTTTAAATAAAAAAATGTCATTTCAGTAGGCCTTTAACAGAGCGACAGGTGATCAGACAAACACTCACAGCTGTGTCATCTACGCACCTGCTGCTAATCTTGAGGCCGGTCCTGACACGCCCCGCTTCTCCGCAGGCCACGCCCCCCCCCACACACACAGCTCATTTAACTGTTATGCACTTTAGTCATTATTATTTGTGTATTTAGATTGTGTACAAATTGAGAACAGGAAGTGAAAATGTGCTAATAATGGGGTATAAGGGTAGGATTAAATTAGCTCTGGTTCGTCGTAATGAGAAACTGGACATATTTGTTGTATCATATTCAAAATAAACTCAAACCTAAAATTGTGGGGATGCAGCCCAAGAACACTGCAAAAATTCAGTGTTCAAAAACAAGAAAAAAAATACAAAAATGAGGGGTATTTTACTTGAACTAAGCAAAAT